>NC_091122.1:92091954-92366954 GCF_040183065.1 Periplaneta americana | reverse complement strand
TATGGTTAATTTCTTTGTACAAATTATTTTCATTTGTGATTATTGTGCCTTAGTATTTATATTAATTCGCCTAACAATAACAACAATAATAATAATAATAATAATAATAATAATAATAATAATAATAATAATAAAATTATCATCAGTTGTATGGACGTCAATATGACAACATTAAAAATGCAAACACTGGAGAGACCACCCAGCTAGTCATAAACCCATCAGCCCTTTTCTGACAATGCACTGTCTTATACAGCAGAAGCAAGGCATGTACAGCAACATATTACGATATTTTTGTTAATAACAACATAGTGATATTGTCAACAAAACAGAAACAAAAGTAACCATACCTAAGCTAGCCTATCTAACCTAATTTAAGGTATCTATGCTAGCTAGACTACATATTCTATGCTCTCACCTGAGATATATTAACTTTATATCATTAACCACACTTATTCTATACTACTTATCTAAGCTGCCCTATCTAAACTAAGCTACCTAACACTCAATTTAAGCTAACTACCTACTCTATTCTATTTATTCTACACTATATAACTAACTTATCTAAGCAACTCTGCACTATCTATCTGCCCTACGCAACAGTAAACTAAAGAAACCTAAACAAACTTAATCTAACCAACTTATTCCAACAAAAAGCTACGTATATAATGTGGATCACAACACACACTTAGATAACAATTATGATTCCTAATCAGATATGTTGGTGATCCTGTGGCTTACTATTGCTGTGCCACCATTTATCGCATAGTTTAGAGCCATCATATTGATGTCCATACAGCTGACAATTTATATCTATTATCTACTTCAAGAACTGGACCTTTCATAAGTTTCAAATAGCAGGACTCCTTGATCAGGAGGTCAGAATAATGCAAGACTGTCAATTAAACACAACCATGGAAAAATGTATCATAACTGATAGACAAAAAGTCCTTATGCAACAGAAAGGTTGACAAAATGAATGAAGCACAGATCTACATTTTTGGCTTACTAACTCAATCTCTGAAGTCACAACTACCAACTTACCTTCCATTTTTAAGTAGTAATGCTTCGTCATCTGGTATGTGATTTGACAGCAATTCACACACACGGCGATGCTACAACAATGAAGAACATACTATTACATGATTATAAAATGTATAAATACACTGAAGAAACTGAATAAGAGTTATTCAATGAAAACTGTCAATTACTTTGGTAATACTTCAGAAGTGAATCACAGTCGCACATTCACCTACCAGAAGAAGCATTTGGGCAATGGGGAAAGGAAAGACTTACATTGTCGCCTTGAGAGGTCAAGGAGGAATTCAAGAGGTAATGCTATCAATGACATAATAATAAAAGAAAGAGAATTATGGGCTGTAAGAGGAAAGGATAATATTAGTAATAAGTCTAGTGAAGATAATGGTGTATGGTCAGTGTCCTCTAGGATTGCTTAAATGTGTGGATCTAATTGAATCAATGTAGCCTATATGAACTGAAATTTTTTTGTTCTTCAGTAATTCGCCCAGGAACTCACGGCAAAGTGGAGTCAATTATGCAATCATGTGTTGGATTTGAATGGTAATGCTTGCATTACTGATATGATGAAAGAAGGTCAGGGAGGCAAGAAATCTTAAGGAAGGGGAGAAATGGAAAACTTCAATATGGCACAGCTACCATAACAACGTAAGATAAATATTTGTCAACTGTTTGTCGAAAGTATTTGTAAGCGGGGTAATTTGCTAGGTGACATTGTTACATATACACCACTTTTACATTAACCCTATAGTAGTAATTTAAATAATAATTAATCAAAGGTTAGGTTACATATGTACGAGGCTAGTGTGGGGAATCGTTCAGAGGAGGTAACTCATGCAAATCTCGGGCACTTCAAACCCAATTAACTATACAAAGAAACAAACCTAACCTAACCGGTTAGCATGAATGAGTGTTCTGTAGTAGTGTATTTCAAGAATGGCCTATTTTAATTTGAACCGTCATTGTTTAATGCATCGTTTCCCAACCTGTGGTTTGGGAACCCCCAGGGCGTTTGCAAAATATTTCAAGGGGTTCGCCAAAACTTTTCCATAATGGCGGGTTTCGAGCTTAGGCCTATTATTGTTTCCTTCATTTCTTCTGTGGCATTGTCATAATAATAATAATAATAATAATAATAATAATAATAATAATAATAATAATAATATTATCTTAAAATTAAATTAACCCTATAAAGCCCCTTGTTACATATGTGTAACATAGGAATTTATCACATTATTTCCACAATAAATTAATATTTACCGCGAATGCCTGATTTACAGTTATGTAACAACATTAAGAATGCATTTGATTTCGCTACAATGGAAATTTAGTCTGCCAGCTTCTTTGTGTTCTAACAATACTAACAACAGTACTGCAGCCTGACTAAGGAACAGTTACATGGTGGTCAGGCCTTTGATTATAGATGTTAATGTGGAATTTCAACAAACTTATATTTAATTTTGTATTTTCAACAATAGCCTACTTCTTCTTTCCTTGTGGCAAATGCAGTTAAGTTGTCAGTTGTGTATCAGAATAGTTTCTGTTCACATTAAAATGGCTAACTGGTTGAAAAGTGGAAGTTTGAAAGGGAAACAGGGTTTAACAAAATCGCAAATTAGTGTTGTGTCAACAGGTCATTCAGCTTCTAGTGATGTGTGTCAATCTGACAAAAGTGAACCGTGTGTAAAGAAAAGAAAGTACGATGATAATTACACTAGGTTTGGATTTTCATATATAGGTGACAAGGACTGTCCAAGACCACAGTGTGTTGTTTGTGGCGACATTCTTGCTAACAGTAGTCTGAAACCTTCTCTACTTAAACGCCATTTAGACACTAAACACCCCACCCACGTAAACAAATCTGCTGATATTTTACACGAAAAGCTAACAAGTGGAAAAATGATTTAACTACTTTTGTATCTGCTACAAACAGTGACAATGAGAATGCTCTTGAAGCGTCTTATCGCGTTAGCTACAGAATTGCTAAAACTGCAAAACCTCATTCAATAGCTGAAGATTAGTGCGGCCATGTATAAATTATGTAGTACAGTGCATGCTTGGAGAATCATTCACAAAAAAAAAAGTCAATATGGTACCATTGGCCGACAATACGATCAACCGCCGGATTAAAGACATGGCAAATTATGTCAAAAATGAAATTTTGGAAAGAGTTCGTGCCAGTTATTCTTTTGCGATTCAACTTGACAAATCAACTGATGTTGCCAATTTAGCCATTTTGTTACTTTTCGTCCGTCATATTAATGGGGAGTCTGTAGAAGAGGAGCTACTATTCTGCAAACCCTTAAAAGACAGAACTACAGGAGGAGATATAACCGATGAATACTTTCGCGAAAATTCAATAGACTGGACTCACTGTGTAGGCATTTGTTCAGATGGTGCAAAATCTATGATAGGATGTTATGCTGGGTTTGTTGCCAAAGTGAAATCGGTAGCTCCGAATGCATTGTTGCATTCATAGACAGGCTCTTGTTTCTACATGCATGCCCGATGGATTGAAATGTGTGCTGGATGATGAAGTGAAAATAATTAATTTTATTAAGGCTCGCCCTACAAATTCCCGCATCTTTGCAGTGCTTTGTGAGGAAATGGGAAGCATTTATAAGTGTTTATTGTCTCACACTGAAGTTAGGTGGCTATCTCGAGGTAGAACTATTTCCAGACTGTATGAGCTTAAAGACGAAGTTTACGTTTTCCTCACCAGCCATGCCTTTCACCAAGCAAAGTGCATGGAAGATGAAATCTGGCTTCAGACTTTAGCTTATTTGACAGACATTTTCTAAAAATTTAACAGTTTAAACTTATCTCTCCAGGGGTCAAATATAAATGTTTATATTGTGCAAGACCGTATCGAATCATTCATTAAAAAACTTAATTTTTGGGAAACGTGTTTCAATAGCAATCAAACCGAGTGCTTTGATACCCTTCACGACTTCCTGGTGGAAAATCATCTTTCTTTGGACGAAAATGTCAAGAACATGGTTAAAGAACATTTGAAGAGACTTGGAAAAACCTTCAGACCTGCAATGTCCAATAACAACAATTGGATTTGCAATCCCTTCGAAGAGTCAACAATTTTAAAATCCATATTAAGCATAGATGAAACAGAGCAGCTTCTTGAAATTTCCACTGATTTTCAGTTACAGAAAAGTTATAAATCTTTGTCTTTAATTGGTTTTTGGTTGAGTTTAAAGGAGTTCCCAGTGTTAGTGAATAAAGGCATAACGGCTTTATTAGCTTTTCATCCACATATTTGTGCGAAAAGTCGTTTTCTTCATATTCCTATTTAAAAAATAAATACAGAAACAGACTTTGTGCTGAAAGTGATTTGAGACTTTATTTAACTTCTGTGGTTCCTGAATTCAAAGCTCTGTGCCATGGAAAGCAGGCGCAACCTTCTCACTGAATTCCAAGGAAGAGGTGAGTAATTACAATGAAAACTTGTATTTATTATTGCAACTAGACTTACACATTGTGTAACTTTTAAGCCATAACTAGAGTAGCTATAGGTTTTAACCGTTAAGGGTTAAGTTCATTTAAGGTTATTAAACCTTTTGCTTGGAATTAAATTTTATACAGGTCTACTGTATGTATTGTGACAGCGACGTGAGAATCGAACTCACGACCAGCGTCCCGCAAGAAAGCAGATCGCGCGGAGCACGGAGGGCCGGCGCGCGGCGGAGTAGTGGGGAAAGGGGCCTACACGCGAGGGGAGGCTGCGCGCGCAGCTGCTACTTAACGCAGTGAATGGGAAACGGACCTTCCCGACCCTTCGAGAAGTCCGTCGAAGTGGAGATATCCAGATAATTCTCTACACACCTGTAGAAAATTCTCGCAACTATGATTTTGCTATAAAAGAAGAAGCGCCAGCGAACTCGAGCAGTTTTTCAGTTATTCAGTCAGTGAGTAAGCCAGAGCAAGCAAGCCAGAGTTCGACTCGAGTGTGCGTCCGCATCTGCGTCAGCATCCGAAGGCCTGAGTTCGAGTGCAGTGGACCGCAGTTGGAGGGACCCGAGTTCGAGTACAGTGAACTGTCTCTGAAGGTCTGTGGTTCGAGATACCGTGAACTCGAGTGACTGAGATAGAAGAACTGTGAACTGAGAACTGGTAGTTCTGATTTGTAAATAGTGCTTTGTAAATATTATTTAAGATTAACAGTTCATTGTTGTGCGTAATAGTCCAAGTAAATTGTCATTGTCGTCGGTGGAGTGCTATAACGAATACTGTGTTGAGTGAAGATCCAATTGTTGACGAGAGCGTTTAAGGTGAATTGTAGAAAGGAATTATTGTTGTGACGAATAAATTACATTGTTGTTACTAATAAAATTCACAGTATATTTAAAAGTCAATGGTTCATCCAACTCAGATCATTGTGGAAGGGGTTCGCGAGTCGAAAAAGGTTGGGAACCACTGGTTTAATGTATCCATTCAATACCACAGATCACAAAACTTTTATAACAACTTTTGAGAGTGATAAACGATATAATCTACAGTTAAATTACAGAATGCGGCTAAACAAGCACTGGGTTACTTCGCTTAAACATCAAGTGTTTAGAGCTCTCTCCTCAGTTAAATAAACATAACTTTGGTAACATTACGAAAGTTTCAAACTATGCCTTGCATATACAAATGTGATAGGTTATGTTAGTTTAGGCCTTTATTATGCCCTGCATATAGGCTGGTGATTTTTTGTTTTGTGATGTTGTCAGTAATAACGTAGTGTAATGGTGGATTTTCACTTCCGAAATCATGAGAAGTAACTCAGCACTAATTTCACCCAGAATGCATTTCATAGATATATTCAATACTCATTTCGATTTGAAGAGTCAAGCAATGATATTTATTGATGGACATAACCACTGATTTTAAAACTATTAAATTCTCATGGAAATGTAATTTATTTAGATAGTAAAACCTTTGACATTTGCTGCATTAACATTAATTTTCAAAATAAAAAAAAAATATACCCCAACTCTGGCTACTAGCAACAGGCATCTATAATGAACACCGATCAAAATACCCCTCATTTCTCGTGAAAAACAACAACTGAATAGACTATAGTGGGCTTTATGTTGTCAGCAAACAGCTGGATACATTAAGAAGATTGATTAATTTTCAAAATAAAATAATTTTGAATCTGCAAAAAAAGAAAGTGAAAAACATGGATTTTGAGTGTTACTGAAACAAAATATTTAAAATTCAAATATGCATTACTGAAATGTTTGTTTACTGTGGATACACTTCTTTAACAGGCCAATATATTTTTGCAGTAAGAAAAAAGAATGTGCTTCATTACTCATTAGTAAAGAAAACCCCAGAAATGTAAGTTTCCTTCCATAACATTTTACATATTTTTCAGGTTGCTTTAAAAAATATACATACTATTGGTTTGAATAAATTAATCCTCCTTTCTGATATTATGAGCTACCAGATGATAATAAAATTGATATATTACAAGTACTAGCTCACATGTTTTTTGTTTACAAAATTTATGTTATGGAAGGAAATTTCTTTGTTGCAGAATGACTTCAGTTGCAATAACTTCGTAATTTATAGTAAAATGTAACCTTATAAGTTTATTTGTTTTCCCCTCCTTTTTCGTTGTCTGAAGCTGTCTTCAATTTTGTTTCTATGAGTAAACCTAGTACAGTTTTCTAACTGTGTATGCTAATATATGACAAAATCAACTGCACAAAGAATTAGAGAACTTAACAGAGCAATAAGAAGGCTAAATTGTATGGCTTTTCTATAGCATGCAACACCGAAACTTCCAACTTACATTTTTCGAAGTTCTATGTGCAGAAATCCGTGACAGGTTAGGTTAGATTGGTTTAGGCTTTTGATATGTCTTGCATATACGAAACTGTGACAGGTTTAGGTTAGGTTAGCGTAAGTTTTTGGTATGTCTTACATATCTAAATGAAGTTAAACATGTGTTACGAGTTCATTTTGAAGTGTTCTAATTCTTTATTTCACACGTTAAATAATGATTTGGTAATTTCATAGAAGACGGGCACCTGGTTGGATGTACTAAGTATTACCAACTTTTTTACTTTAGAGTTAAATGTTAGTGATTTTTAGTGACTTTTATATGTTAGTTCTAGGTTTTTATACGAGGTGTCGCATTGATGATGTTTCAATTTGATTGGTTATAGTTGTCATTTGTTCTAGAATTTTCGTTAATTTTGAATGGGTAATGACGTTGTCAATTGTTCTTGGTTGTTTGACGCGAGTGGTGTTATACTGTTTTGCTGGCTAAAGCTATTGGAAGTTTGTCATTTTATGATTTTCCTTCGATTTGATTGGTTATAGCTGTCATCATGTGTTCTAGAATTTTCGTTAATTTTGAATGGATAATGACGTCAGTAAGTTGTTCTTGGTTGTTTGACGTGAGTGGTGTTATATTGTGTCTGATGGGTAAAGCTATTGAAAGTTTGTCATTTTATGATATCTGTGAAAGATTGTGAACATAGAACAGAGTATTACATTTTATGTCGATTTTGGTTCAGTTCTTTCGCTGGTGAATAAAAATTGTGTCGATTGTTGACGAGAAAACTGTTCCTGTGATTCCAAGGAATTGGTCATTGAATTTTCCGTACAAGTTAAGGTGTAATAAGAGTTCAAAGAGAATTTCATTTTGTGTAAATACATGGTTTAGTTATGTGAAGTTGACTGTACGACAAAGTGGTGGTTTAGTTCTTTGTTGGCTGCATGCTTTAAGTTTTGATTGCCTTGAAGCCTGTGTCATAATGCAAGTGAAGTGGTTGTCTTTGAAGACGTCAATGAGGATTGAATTTTGTTTGATTAGGTGATAAATTATTGTTTTGTTTTGTGTTTTAGTGATTTGTGTGGGTAAAGTTCGGACGAAAACTGCCAGAAAAGTACTACCAACTATGAAGTTCAAATGCCACCAAACACCATAAAAATCAAAGATGAAAAATTAAACATATTTTCATTTTTCGAAGGGCTTTTTCTTCCTTAAAAATATGAATATATGTTTGATTTTCCATCTTTGATTTTATAATGTTTGGTGACATTTGAACTTCATAGTTGGCAGAACGTTTTGGTAGTTTTCGTCAGCCATGTTGGATTTTGCCCGTCTTCTAGGAAATTACCAATGATTTTTAGGTTACCTACACCGATAAATTCTTTCCAATTTTTAGCTATTTTCTAATATGTTTTAAAGTCAAATTATGTCCAATATGAACTCTTCACATTCAAAACTACCTTCTCTCTGAAAATTAGGCAGTTTTCAATTTTTTTCGTTAAAGAAACCTTCAGTGTCGGGTGCTACAGAAAACACAGTAATTTTTTTTTTGGCCACAGACAGAGCAGACATCTGATTTCAT
This sequence comes from Periplaneta americana, assembly GCF_040183065.1. Taxonomy (NCBI): domain Eukaryota; kingdom Metazoa; phylum Arthropoda; class Insecta; order Blattodea; family Blattidae; genus Periplaneta; species Periplaneta americana. The sequence continues at coordinate 92,358,552 of NC_091122.1, read as the reverse complement.
TACTTTTCTGCTTATTTAATCCATGTCTTTTTCAATTTCTTCCGTAACACAGGACATTGTGGTAATTATCTGTAAGTACAGCTTTTGGTTTTTTATGAAATTAGGCCTAATATTTTAAAATCTTCTGATTATTATACCTAATGTGGAAACACTTCGAAAAAGTGAGCGGAAAACAATAATAGTTTAGATTTATTATACAGTAAAACCCCGATAAGACGCTGTTCAAGGGACCGGGTGTAAAACGCGTATTAATCGGGACAGTGTATTAGGTGGGTATACTAATTTTTACTTATATACAGTATCTATTAGCATTTTTCTTTATTGCAATACATGATTCTTGAAAGGTAATACAATATTATTCCATTATGTAATTACTGTACTGTATGTCAAAGACATTTACAATATGTACTGTACTTAATTCTTTGGAAAAAAAAAAAAAAAAAAAAAAAAAGAGCCATTTATATTTGTTTGCCGTGTGTGTGTTCTCCAAGTCCTCAGGTTTACCACACTTCAGTTTCTGCGATTACATCCTCCCAACGTCGCAGCTGTAGTGATTGAGTCGCGATTTTTTATTATTGTTCTTAATGTCGATGATGGGATTCCTAATGCATCAGAGAATTGTTTCTGAGTAAGAGTACTGTTCTCATCGTACTTTCATAAGATTTCCAATTTTTCCGACACAGAAAGGGCTTTTCGTTTAACACTCATTGTAATCACATTCACAGACACTTCAATACACAAAAGGACAACAAACTGCCCAGCAAAAATTTCCAAAATTTTATTACTGCCGAGTGAGGAATGCTGTTTGAGAGAGAGGGTTAGCAAGAGGGTGAGGTATTGTAACTGCATGTAGGCTTCAACGATGCAGATAAGGAGTCGAATAACAGAGCGTAACAAGAGGGTGGGGTATACTAAGGTATGAAGTATGAAGGTTTAAATGTGCAGGTAAAGGATCGAATACCAATACTTTTCAGGTTAACGGCACCAGTAAGTTCAATGATCAAAATGTTTCATTGCTGTTACAGTACATTACTGAAAATTACATTGAAAATATTCCACAAAAACAGCGTATTATGCAGGACTTGAGCGCAACAAATGGGGTATTTTATAAAGGCGTTATATGTGAAATGTGCAGGGACCAGGCAAAAAAAAAGCGTATTACATGGGACAGCGTAATAACCGGGTGCATCTTATCGAGGTTTTACTGTATTTAAGTACTTACGGGTAACGGTTGACTGGAAGTGGTCCTCAGCCATGTTGTGTTTTGTCAGGAGGGGGCTCGCGACAGGAACAGTTTGGCTGTTCCACATGTGCAGTGCCAGCGTGATCCTTACTAGGATTTATTTTCGCGTGTACATTCCAGATCAAATAAAAAAGTTCTCTTCGTGCTCAGGTAACACATCTTGCTTATATGAAGGTTAGGTTTCGTAAACTTTAGGTTTCTATTAACCAAGTCCATACATTCCGCACATGCGCAGACAGCCAAGATGATTCTGTTGCAAGTCGCATATTGTTTGTCTAATGTATTTAAGTCGATGTTTGGTGACGTCACATTAATTCGATTCTTTTCATTTTGTCTCTGTCACTTTGACATTAGTTTTTGACATTAGTTCTGGTAATAGAAGGAGCGTGCAGTTCTAAGTCTCGTGATGGTGGTTTATGTGAAGGTTGTAGTATACGTGCAACGGAATTTATATGGTTATGTAAGAATGGCAATGGATATCAGCCAATTGGAAGTAGTCCTCAACCATGTTGTTGTGTTTGATATCGTACTTACAGATATCGAATATTTAGCAGAGTTCATGTTCAAGAGGGCATACCCAGATCATCGTGAACACATGCATAATTTTTTCATGGAAGTGAGAGAAATCAATTCACCTCATCATTATGTAAGGTACGTGATCGTAGTTATTTACTGAAGTGTTTAGTCGTTTACATAGGTTAGGTTAGGCTAGACTATGAACTGATCCATGTTTTCATGTTATTGATTCATATTTTCGTAACTTTTATATATTTTTATAGTATCCACTAAAATTTAGTATCATACAATTAATGTACGGTTCCTGTACCATCTTATGCGCATGCACTGGTTGAGCATCTGCTATGGGATTGAAACTGGACTGGACGCTGTTGGAACGATTTCGCGGATCGTAATGATCCATGAAACGCTTGTTGGAATGAACCTATTAGAACTGTGAGGCGAACCTAGCGGCAGAAATTGTAATGACGCTCCGAGTCCCACTCTCGATCATGCTATGCGCCAACTTGTATAATCTCGTAAGCAATGGTCCTAAGGCAAGTCTGAACCTCACAAGTGACACCAACAAGGTACCACTTATGAGGCAACTAGGCCAAAAGATAATGGGGTAGGGTGGCCTGTTCCTTTTCCTCTCGATTGCATACATGGCCAAATAGCTACATATTACACTAATCAGATTTCAGATATAGGCCTATACAAACAATTGTTCTTCTTCTGACACATATCTAAAGGATATTGTGGTGTATAAATACATAATTGTAAGCCTGATGAGTGTGTGTTCTTAATAAATAAATAAATAAATAAATATATATATATATGGTAATTTGCTAGATGTCGTTGCATATAGACCACTTTTACACTAAACCTAACCTTAGTGTATACAACATATACTAAAACACTAACCTAACCTAACGTAACCTGTCACAGATTAAGGTAGAGGTTAGGTTAGGTTAGTTTAGGATTTTAGTATATTTTGCAAAAACAAATTTTAGGTTTAGTGTAAAAGTGGTCTATATGCAACGACGTCTCCTAGCAAATTACCCGGACATCAATGAAATCATCGAGGATCAGCAAAAAATTAGGTTTGATTTGTTCACGTTTTTAATATGCCTTGCATATATATCAGACTATACAAAAAAAATTTGAACAAACGAAACCTAACCTGTCACTGATCCTCGATGTCCGCCATATTAACCGAAGTACAGTTTTCTTTTTGATTTAAAAAAAAAAAAGGCAAATGTCTTCCTTTCGTAACACACTAAATACAGTGGCTTGGCCGTGAACCATAATTACATAAAATGAACTTATTCAATATCACAGTAAAACATTATTACGACAGGGAGATAAAAAGAGAAACGATAACTTGTACCTTAATTACCAATCATAATGCACATATTATGCATTACTGTACCTTAAGACTGCGAAGCAAGTCTACATCATCACCGTCCCTCTTGAAAGACATAACCTACGAATGAAGAAAATAACAGAGTATAAAATAATTTCCAAATAAGGTATTTCATGTCTCTCATTTTCGAATATAAGCGTACTCACGCTGCTAAGTACGTGCTGTACACACTTAAAACCAAATGCCACTACAAAATCACAAAACCAGAACACCGGGAAACAATACAATCATGGGTAACGCCGCAAATCCGCAGACAAGATATTTCTGAAGTGAAGGATCCAGTGTTGTCAGATTATGTTCCTATAATTTCCCTCGATATAGGTTGAAATTTCCCTTCTACGAACAAACTTTCCCTCGACCACCCTTACATCATGCAAGGCTTTTTTAAAGCTAAAGAGCCTTGTACATCACGGCCGCGCTTCACGTATGTTATTCAAAAGTTCCCATTTTGAAATGGTAATAAGTTCGTCAAATTTCTAGATTCCACAAAAATAAAAATACGAATTTGTTCGCAAAGAAATGGGATTTTATTCAAACACGAAAAATTTAAATATGACCACCACCGTTGTTCAATAAGAAATAAGTTTTTTCTTTTATGCTATAAACGGCATTATATAGTAAGCACATTCTTAGGGATGTTTTCAATGACATCCGGTATTGATTGTACCAGTTACTCACGTGTAGTAGATCCACTAAGAAATACATTTTCTTTTAGATAACACCATAATCAGTAGCCAGCGGGATTTATGTCTGGTGACCTAGAAGGCCAACTGTTCGGAAAATGCTTACTAATTACACTATCACCAAATGTGTTGCGCAATAGTGTTTTTACATTATTGTGTACGTGAGGTGGAGCGTAGTCTTGCACGAAAACAAAGTTTTCGATTTCATGATTTTGTAATGCTGGTATTGCAAAGTCTTACAAGATTTGAAAATATCGCTGTCACTTTTTATTTGTCCATTTTCAATTTCTTCATAGAAATACGATCCTATTATGAAACATGTAAAACAACAACAGACAGTAACTTTGATATAATGTAATCCTTGCTGTACAATTGTGTTCCGATTATCTTCTGCCCATGTCCTGCAACTATGTGTGTTAACCATAGACAAATAGAAGTGTTAACACCTCCGTTCAATTCGAAATGTCCATTTCTCAATCCATGTAACGTTCGATATCTTCTCAATGCATATGTATATTGTCTATTGCATTCGTAATAGCATTGAAGGAGGCCAATTCCAACTCGTAAAGGTAAAACCGTTGTGAATTATTAAAATTACTCTCTTACAACTGGTGTCTGTAGGCCGGTATACAAGTGTGACACAGTTACCGTAGCATCGAAACACGCATCTTAAAAAAAAATCAGATCTTCTAACAGTAATGGTAGCCTACCTATATAACCAAACTGATATGTACAGAAGATACAGCTTTTCAAATTGGGAACTTACTTTTGGATAACTATTATAACTAGAGTCCGAAGGTTTAGCCAAGTGAGCTGTAATAGAAGCCCCTTTTCTAGCCCGCAACATGTAGCCTTACATTTGTTTACTGCTGCAATATGCAATAAATCAAGGTGTTAGACAAGGATGTGGTCTCTCATCACTTTTGTTTATCACATATATGAACCACATCCTCAAAATTTGGAGGCAAGGCCATCATGCCAGAATACAAATCAACCAGAACATTTGTCTCGACACTCTGATGTTTGCTGACGATCAAGTTATTATTGCAACATCAGAAGATGAACTGCAACGAGCCATCCACAACTTACAAATAACTGCTTCAAAATTTAATATGGAAATATCAACCGAAAAAACAAAAAAACATGGCCTTTTTAGGAAAAGATCCAGTTCCATCCAAAATCATTATAAATGGCACATTAATGGAACATGTGAATTCATTCAACTATTTAGGTTATAATCTATCATACATCACTGATGAGGATATAGATAACAAAATCTCAAAATTTATAAAAATTGCTGGAACCATCAACAGTGTACTCAAACCTTCCCAAGTACAGACATACAAGGCTGAAAATCTACAAAACTCTCGCAAGACCAGTTTTGGCTTATGGCAGTGTAGCATGGACACTAAGAAAATGCGATGAAAGATGGCTAACAACTGCCGAAATGAGATTCATGCGAAAAACTGCTGGATACTCTCTTCTTGACCATCATCAGAACGTAAATATTCTGAAGAAATTAAAAACTGACCCTATTGTCCATTATCTGCAGCAATACAGGTTTCAGTAGCTCTAGATGGCCCAGGCAGATTTTGTTGTATATCCCAAGAGGTCGAAGAAGTTTATGAAGACCTAGGACACGCTGGCAAGAGACAGTAACAGATCCACTGGGATCTAACACTTGAAGGCTGATGATGATTTTGAGGTGGAACTCAGGTAATGTATGTGTTAGAGAAAATATCTTATAACAGGTTTTAGTAATATTAATTTTCATCCAATTATCGTTGCACCAATGTTTCAGTGAGGCAGAGGCATTATTTATTTGTGAATTTAGTCTATGTTGAAGATTTCGAGAAGTGGATGTCCAAATTATTAAGTCATGTGCATGAAGTGTACAATTAATGTTTTAATTTTTGATGGTAAGTCATCTATCATAATATTAAAAGTGTTGGGCTAAGTACTGAACCTTGAAGGAGACCTATTTTCATTTGTTTGTACTTTGATATTACATTACCATATTTTGTTGCACAAAATCTTTGATTAATGAAGCTGTAAATCCATCGTAGCATATTCCCATTAATATTTAAATTCATGATTTCATCCAAAAGAAACATCTTCTGCAGACCTCTGAAAATAGAACTAAGGAAAAGACTAATGAAGTTATTTGTATGGAGTGTGGCATTGTATGGGGCAGAAACATGGATATTACAACGAAGTGAAGAGAAACGACTAGAAGCATTTGAAATGTAGATATGGAGAAGAATGGAAAGTGTGAAGTGGACAGACAGAATAAGAAATGAAGCTGTGTTGGAAAGAGTAAGTGAAGAAAGAATGATGCTGAAACTGATCAGGAAGAGGAAAAGGAATTGGTTGGGTCACTGGCTGAGAAGAAACTGCCTACTGAAAGATGCACTGAACAGAAGAAGAGTTTGGGGCCGAAGAAGATATCATATGATAGACGACATTAAGATATATGGATCATATTATGATGAGAGAAAGAGGAAGGCAGAAAATAGGACAGACTAGAGAAAGCAGTGAAAGACCTGCCCTTGGGCAGAACACTGAAGGAATGGTTTTATCCATAAGTTTCATTTTCCAAACTGACCCAAAACCATCTTCAAATTCAACAAAGATAGCTGCGACAGAATTACACACATCTAAAGAATCTTTGATTTCTTGACTCATTTTAAGAACTTGCTCTATTGTGGAGTGATGTGTTCGAAATCCAGCTTGGGCCGGTGATTTTACATTATTTTTTTTCTAAATACCATGTAAGTCTAGCTTGAACCATTCACTCCATTGTCTTAGAGAATATACTAGTCAATGAAACTGGACAGTAACCAGAAGGGTTCAGAACCATAGTGGGCCAAGTACCATTTACTAAAACAGTAGAAATGAAGTTATTACCATAATTCAATGAAAAATATAGCAAGTAATATAAAGTATATACATTAAAACTAAATGATATGTCAATTTTCATTAAACTGTGGTATTGACTTAACTTTAACCCTTGCTTACTCCGTTTTTAATAAATGGCGCTTGGCCCACTATGGCTCTGAACCCTTCATATTATGTTATCTGCAGGTTTATTTGGTTTCAAAATCGGGATAATGGCTTTTTTCCACGCAGAGGGTACAATGGTGTTCCAAATTTGATTAATGAGACAGAGACAGGTGGACAATGCCTTAGGTCCTAAATATTTAAAAAATTCTCCAAAAATATGATCAAGACCTGGCTGTTTTTTTGTTTTTTAATTTAACTATAGACTGTTTCAATTCTTGTATAGTGAAGTCTGAGTTGAATAGACTGTCTTTATGATTTTGGTATACTGTTTCAAGTTCTGTTTAATTCTTTTTTCTTCATGTTTATGCTTTTTAATTTTGCAGTTCTTTTTAGTAAAATGTTTGGCGAAGGCATCACTTATTTTGTGGTCATGATATAGAGTTTTATTAGACAATTTTAATGGTTTTCTTTTTTGCATTCTTGCATTGTTATTTAGGGTTGATATATAATTATAAACTTTTGTGCTATTGTTTCTATAGTCTAGGTTTTCTACAAATTTTTGAAAACACTGTTTTTTTGCAGTTATGATTTCTCTTTCCATTTGGGCAGCTTTTTTTTCTCCATACTTGTTGTATGTCTGATATTTGTTTCGTCTGTTTTGAGGAGGAATAATGGTGTCTGTATAAGGGAACATTCGTTTGAGGATGGTCCTTTCTAATAGGTAATTTATTATGTGTATTCAGAAGACATATCAGTCTTTTGACAAAACACACAATTCTTATTCTGTTTAGGAATTGTAATGATTTGTGAATGTTTCCAAGATGACAAGAAATACTGAATTTTCAATGCTGAGTTGAACAACTTAGTAATATGGCATATTCCGTAGCGTTCTTTGGTAGATTTGTTTAGAGCTAATTTACTAATTTTGTCTGGTTCAGGAGATTTTGAAAATTTTAAAGTCTTAATAATTTGTTTAACTTCTGAAAGGGTTGTATGACGGATAGTACTTGTATCATGAGCTTTTAAATTTCTTTGAATAATTATCAATCATTTCTTGATTTAGGTCATGTAGTTCAGGTCAGCAGAAGAGTTAGCTAAAATAATCTTTAAGATATTCATATGCATCACACACAGAGACTAAGAGGAAGACAGAAAATAGGAAAGATTGGAGAATGCTAGATTTGCAGTGAAAGACCTGCTCATGCGCAGAACACTTATGTATGTATGTATGTATGTATGTATGTATGTATGTAAGATATTTAGCAATTGCTTCAGCTTTATCTTGTGGATTGTATTTAATGCCATTTGTAGTATGTATGGGTTGCTGTTTATTGTTGTTGCTCGATGAAGCGAGTCTTTCTGTTATTTTCCAGATACTATTTAAATATGCAGAATCTTTGACATTGGCTTCAAATTTGTCTATTTTTAGTTTAAAAGCTCTTCTGTGCAATTACATTTTTTGCACGGTCATATTTTTAAAATTGCAAATTGCAATTGAAAATTTAGAGCAATATTATTCCAAAGTCTTCGCAAAACTGCACTGTAATGGTAACTAAGTAAGAATAAGTGCATCGTAATGAGTCTATTTCATTATAGTTTTATGTTATAAAGAATAGTTTCCCTATCAACAAGTTTCTGTGTTGGAATTCTAACTTTCAAGGCCTAACAGCAATAGCTGTAAATACAACAAAAAATACGATCGTGCAAAAACAAATAAAGCTAGCACAAACAAACATAGACAAATAAAAAAATATGAGAAAATAATCAAACACTGGCAAATAAACAGAGTATGATGCAGGTTAACACATTTATACAAAGACAAAAAGAAAAATTAACATACAAAGACAAAAATTAAAATATAAAGGGTTAAATTTCTAAATACAATATTTACATCACATTCCATGAATTCATAGAGTAGAAAGGTCTATTCAACAAGCACCTATGTACACAGGACTTCAACCTATTTATTGGCACCTTTCTCGCCTCCAATGGTGGCTTATTAAATATGTTGACGCCATTAAAAAGCTAGTTTTAGAGCTCACACTCAAGCTGTACCTTGTGTAATCTAATTTATCTTTATTTCTAGTGTTAAAAGAATGTATATCTGATCTAGTCTGATAAAGATCTATATTAGATCTAAGGAAGATCAGTTTTGTAAATGAATAGACTGTAAACTGACATTACCTTTAACTCTGTAAATAGTGGCCTATATGATTCCTTGGTATTTTTTTTTTAATGTTACCCTCAGTGCCCTTTTTTTTTTATAGTAATATGATGCTATTGACTAGTGTTGCATTTCCCCATATATGAATTCCGTAGTTAATGTAATTTTCAAATAGTGCAAAGTATACTGTATGTTATTATTATTATTATTATTATTATTATTATTATTATTTGAATATAAAGGAACAGAACTAATTCTTATATATTACTGGTATTTTGAAGCTGAAGGGCCGATGCTAATCTTCTGCAAAATCATGTCAACACAAGCAGATTGATTTGTTTTATTTCACATGCAACAGTTTACAGCAGAATGCAGGAGAGAGCAGTCGCGTGTGCACAACTCGCTAACACAGTATAAAGGCTATTGGCCTGAGGAAGAATACAGTAAGAGAAGATGGAACAGTGGTTACAGAAAGAGACATCAGGAAATGATAAAGTAAGTGAATTAAGTAGAGAGGAAAGGAATAATAATGCAGGCTTGAATCAAGTAGAAGTAGAAATAGAGAAATGAACAAGTGACAGCAATAAAATTAGTACTAACATTTGAACGTTGGAACAGTAATTGAATAAAAGGTCAAAGAACAAATAGGCAAATAATTCAATATGATAATTTATAGAGAAAAACTGAAATTGAGAGTTTAGTGAATAGTAGTTAGAGAATAAGGGGGGTGTGAAAGGAGTACCATATATAATATTAGATATATTAGGATTAATGAACAAATAGAGAATAGCACATGAAATGTAGGGAAATACTGAAGGGGAGATTGACCAAGTAACAAAAAAGATACATAGCATAATTGGAAGTATGTGTGTAGACGTGTACTGCAAATAATGTGTTATTGTAATAATATGTTAATGGTGGCACCGGATACAGAAATGTGAGGTACACTATTACATGTAAAGAAGTGCTGTGAAGAAATATATATCATATCATATTTCACATGTAATCTGTTTTTAATTTGGAAATTTATAAAATAAAGTGTCACATTCAGTTAACAATCTCCGAATCTGTAAATGGCTTAATTTCTGCTATATGCAATTATGCATACAGTTAAGTACAGACAGAGCACTCTTGGTCTACTGCGCACGCTATCAACATTGGAAACGTAAATCACGTGACTCTGGTATGCTGCAGACGATTCTGTAGTGTTTTTTATATGTGGGATCTTGCTTGTGATTCATTGTACAGACTATATTCATAGTAAGATAATAAGTTATGAACCGATTATAACCATAGTGACGATGAATTACTGCTGTTGCTATGGATACAAAGAAAAATACGTGAAAGGAGAAAACATATAGTTTAGTTCTTAACACGTAACCTCACTTGTAAATTTCATATTTAAGACTTAGTTTCTGGTTCTCACATAATTTAAATGATTTATCATCATAATTTATCCTTCATTTTTATAGTTTTTCTAGAAATCCATTCCAGGATATCTTTCTCTCTTCCGTGACCCTTTTCTAAAACAATGCATAATTTTTCTTCCAGTTCTGAAGTTTTTATGCATTTTCTGTAATTAGTCTTCCTTGATCCCTACTTTTCTTTAGTTCTTGTAATTTCTAAGTTCAAAATGGACATTGCTGAGCATAGACCCCTTCCATTTGTAAACCAAAGATAAAAATATAACATTTAAACCAACACACTTGTAGTTTCATTTCCTAGACTGGGTGATGTATTCTACATGCCTATGTATCCCTGAACCCCTGATAGAGCGCAATTTTTTTTTTTTATTGTACGAATGTATTTCCTTAGTGAAATTTCCCCTTCTTAAGTAATCCCAAAAGTTTTCTTATTTTTAATTCTAGAAACATACTGATGTTACAAGTTACTTTGGAGTGTTCATTCAATATTAACCATTATCTTTTCATATTAATGATATCGTTAAGGCTGCTTTCCAGTTTAGACAAAATGGACTAGTAAAACCAATATTTTGTTCATGATTTTTCAAGATGTCGATAAATCCTGTTCTTTGATTATGCTCACGACAAAATTATCAGTACCGACTTAATAACATGACATGTATCTCCCAAATTTTACAATTTGTAAAAGTCCATATCAATATAAAAATAAATGTAAAAGACGTTCAAAATTTCTGAAAATAATTTGTTTATAAAAAAGAAAATTCTGAAATTAAATAACAGAATAGTATATAAGAAATAATAAAGAACTGTAAGTGAAAAAAGTCTGAAAAAATTGGATAAATTTCTGTTCTTAGTTAGGGTGAGATGTGAAGAGAAAGTGAAGTTATAAACTTTGCATTGCTGTAGCTGTAGGTTACAGATAAAATATTACATAATTGTGTAGAAGTCTCGTTGTGTTGCAATAATGATTAAATAAGGTAATGAAAAATATTTTAAATTTAACAAGGTATTAAGAGTACCGGTAAGTTTATGAAGTAGTTATATGATCACCATCAACTAGTTTCGTAGAGGTATAGAAGCAGGGGCGTATATTGCAGGTGTTCAAGGTGTGCACTGGACACCCTGTAAATTCGGTAATCTCATTTTTTTATTTTAAGTTGTTTTATATAATGCAACAATAATTTTAATTTATCACAATTTAAATGCGTGTTAATCTCATTGGCAGTTGACGTATATAGTTCAAGACTAATTTTAATTTATTACCATTTAAATATTTTAAATGCCTGCTGGTTGAATGTGCACACCATCCCCAGAATGGCTTTCGTTTTATAATGTACACTCTGCCTGACGAAGTGGGATGAGTTCTGGTCTGGTTGTTCTGTCTGTACAAAAGAACATCCCCTGCTGAGAGTTACTGCTATAATTCTCTGCATGCGCAAGGTGGCATGGTGGGGATACTCGCTTCTCTCAAGCTCGCAGGTCGTCCTGTATACAGGCAGCTCAACTTGTCAATAGCGTTACAAAATATTGTGTTTGACGTGTGTGTTTACGTGAATTTACTGTGTTTAAGTTTTACTAGGGTTCATAGTTATGTGCCAGCACAGGTGAACAATTTAAATTACTTATTTAATGATAATAGCACTTGGAAATGTACACTGTACAAGATCTTTTGCAAAAGCCATTCTCTTCTCACCCACTAGGAAATTACATATAGTGAATAATGGTAGACCTACCCTGCCACTTCCGAATTTAGTGTAACAATATAAAACAAAAAGCGAACAATACACTAGACATTTTTATATTTCACAATATGAAATTGTAGAATAGTTAGCGAGTTGTGAAACTTCAAACAGGTTATTTTGCTGGCCATGGTTATTGTTTGATCATAAATAATGCAATTTTGAATAACATTATTTGTAGTTGCCTCCTTTCTCCGGCATTTGCAGGGCAGTCATTGAAACAAGATGATTAATTTTTAAGAAGTTGTGGTGCGAGTACTTTGAATAATATTTAAATGTCATTTTCTTTTAATTTTATGTCATTTTTCCATTAGTTTAAGGGCATTTTAATGATCATTTTAAGTAGATTTTTAGGTCATCAACATCCGCCCCATAGTTATTATTTATAAATAATACTAAATTATATATTAAAAATGGCAGTTAATGTTGACCCGATATTTCACTTAGGCCTATAACAATTGTGCGAGATAGATCAACTATATATTTTTAACAGAACACCCAAACTCCAGGTTCAGCATATGCCACTGTATACAAGTCACCTAGAATCAAACTCCACTTTCTCCAGATTATGAAATATGGGTTTTAGACATGTTTCAGTGCAGAATTTTGCAGGAAATGTGATAAACTGCTCATTTGAAGTCAAAGCTGATATTATTTATCTGCCTTAACTTTAGTAATAGTAAAATCACCGTTTTAAGCCTAACTGCACTAATTTTTCGTCTTTCCTGAAAAATCAGATTTTTTGATAAAGTGCAGTTTTATTCTAGGCAACTTGTATATTCGATATATTATTATTATTATTACTACTACTACCATAAAACACTCATAACTGTTCAATCTGTTCATCTCCTTACAATGATGTATACATCAGGCCAGTTTCTCCTTTCGATTCTTCTTCCCCAGCATGTGTTTTATACATTTAACAGTGTCTGATTCATAGTCTTTATAAGCCTGTTTGCACAGTAGCCGGAGCAATGACTGCTACACTGCATTATCCTCTTAGTGCACTATGGATCTGATCTATACCAGACTTGTCAGTCACGACATGTAAGTATTATAAGTAATAATGCATATTAGTAGATGCTGAGTGTGAATGCAATCAGGTAAAAGTCTGACATTTTTTTGCAAGTGTGAGCAATCATTTAAAAGCCATGTTCTAAAAATCAACACACCAATGCAGTACTTTAATTACACAACCCTCTATAACTACAGAGATAGGCTACTGACACTTGGAGCTAATATGGTGATCTTATATTAATAATGGAGCAACAGGAGAATGAGAGTGATAAGAAAAATCGAAGTACATCAAGAAAAATTGCACTACAATTCACAGGAATTGAATTCTGTTCTCTTTGGTGGGGACGAAGATACAGCTGAGTTCTAATCAACACATTGTTGAAAAATCAGAGTTCACTTTTGAAAATATAAAATTTAGGAATGATTTTAAAAACGTGAAGTCTTATTGCACATGTTCACACATTTCCTCTTCACTATGATGTTCTCGAACTCTTCCTCTGCCACATGGAGGGCCTGGGTTAGTCTCTTGGGGCACTCCAGTTCTGCTGCTAGGGCTTTGAGTGCATCAATAGTGCTGAGTGCTTGGTTCAGTGGCAGGGCATCGACCTTGGGCTGCTCTAGCCCTCTCACCTCCTCATCACCCCAGTCACTGCCCACATCATAGCAGGGTGTGGCTCGGCTTCCATCAGAGTCCAGCTCCACCGTGATGCCAGCCACCTCGCCTAGGGATGACACTTCCACTGCAACGTCGTCCAATTCTGTTGCTACATCATCCTCCAGAGCTGCACCTGCCTGCGCCATCTTGATGCCACACATGGTGAAGAGGCGGTGGGCCACTGATGGCTTCACGTCTGCCCAAGCAGAGTGTACCCATGCCACAGCATCAGACACTGACACTTGCTGTGAGAGATTAGTGATACTTGACCCATTCATCCGAGCCACCAGAGACCGCAGCATCCGCCGGCGGTACAGAAGCTTGAAAGCCTGATCCAAGGGTCGGAGACAACTGGCAGAGCTTGCAGGGAGGAACATTAAACTCACGTTGGAGAGTTCAAGTGGTGGATGGCATGGAGCATCATGCAGGAAGAGCAGCACCTTTCTGTTCTCTGCTACCATCCTATTATTGAATTTAGTGGCCCACTGGCTAAAGATGTCTGGGGTCATCCACGACTTACTATTGGTGTACCACTCCACCCCTGCGTCGCTGTCTCTGCAGTGTGTGCAGTAGACCACAACAGGGGGCTCCTTCTCTCCCAGCACATTGATGCACAAAGCCAGCGTCACCCGTTCACTAGGAAGATTACTACCACAGTCTGCCATCTTGTCAGGCACAGTCCTGAAGAAGAGTCCAGTCTCTTCTATGCTGAACACATCTCGAAGAGCATAGCCCTCACATGCAGCGGTCACGCGGGATCGCCAGTCCGCCCCCTCAGCCTCACTTTCCCCAAGAATATCCCTGAAGACAATGTTGTGGCGCTTCTTGAAGCTGTCCAACCAGCCATTACTGGCGTTGAACTTATCTACGTTGAAAAATGCGGCGAACTCTCTGGCTTTCTCCTGTAGGATGGGTCCACTAAGAGGCAAGCCCTTGGTGCGCGCCTCTTTAAACCACTCCCACACGAAATTGTTCACGTTCTCATGCCTCTGTCTTCGTTTCCTTCTTGGGAACTGACCCCCTCCATCCCTCCACTCCCGCAGCAATCTGTCTTTATCTTTCAGAATGTTCTGAATCTGAGTCTTACTGCAATTGAACTTGAGGGCCAATGCCCTCTGAGAAAGTCCGTTCGAGCTCTCCCTGATCACTTCAACTCTCAACTTCAAAGACAGAACCTCACCCTTTTTCTTCTCACTAGAAGCCTTGATTGGTTTAGTTATGTTCCAGACACATTCCTCATGCCTAAGGATATTAGGCCTATTTCCAGTGTCGGCAGACATCACACTTTCACACTTCGTTTGTCATTGCTGTATACAAAAGTAAAGACACGGGGTGAAATTTTCGTAACAATTCACGATTTAAAATATTGCTCTTTTACGGGAATCCTTCTCCCGATAGGCCTAATTTAGTTACCAATGAAAGCTTTCTTTCCATTTTCGCAGAAAGAAGCATCGCCCTGGCGGTCAGACCCTTTTAACTGCGTGCTGATAGCGTTTGTCTGGTTTCATTTCTTCGAACAACGAATGCCCCAACAGAAATCGTCCTATCGATAAAAGCAGGGTTAAGATCGTCATGGTCGCTCAGATTTGGTTATCGGTATTTCATTAAAACAAAATTATTGGATGTTATTGCATATGGATTAACGGTAAGATCAATAACAAAATGTAAATTCATTATTCATCAAATTTAGTTAAGTCTTTGAAATAAAAAACTCTACAAAATATGATATTTGTCATGGAACTTAAGAACGCTCCCGAAATGTACTTCATTTACAAAATAAATATTAATTTCTCAATTTAAACGCAGCAGTCACTCACGCTTAGTAAAATAAATTCACTGTGCTATATTCGATAACACTGTCCAGATATCTAAATGTCAGTCTTTTGTACTGTATTAATCGTAAACTTCGTTCACAGTTAATTACATTATTTAAAAAACTACCAATATACAGACTAATCGTTGCATGAACAATGCATAATAAAATCTGTCACTTCAGTTTTATTCTGTTGACTTTTTTGTACAGAGTCAATGTTTTGGTACAGTACATCCTACCGGCATAGTGTAAATGTACAGTCCAAGCCAAACGAATCGTGCTTTCGTGCTATCAGGTTCAGGGTTGCCA
Organism: Periplaneta americana; assembly: GCF_040183065.1. NCBI lineage: Eukaryota > Metazoa > Arthropoda > Insecta > Blattodea > Blattidae > Periplaneta > Periplaneta americana. The sequence continues at coordinate 92,342,581 of NC_091122.1, read as the reverse complement.
CAAGGCAAAAAATGTTCGTACTAAATTTTTCCCTATAAAGATATTAGATCAGAGGTGCTTACGGTGGGGAGGAATCGGACATGCCCTGGGCGAATTGTGCATGTATCGGGAAGGCAAGGAGTTCAGTGGCGTCCACTCAGTCGCTAATCTCCTAGTGAAAGTGTTCTTAACCTATGGTACCTATACTTATTTTTTTGAAAGATGGGACATGACAGGAGCGATGCGATCGGAGAAACAACTGAATGTCACATAGAGTGGTAGGCCTGTTGCTATGGTAACAACGGTTGAGTTGTCAAACTTACCGTTCCCACATGGCGAGTGCTTATAGCTCTCTTGGCGACATTTATTCTGCACACAATGTTAGCATTGGTACGTTTCGTCTTTGATTCTCTGTCGATTTTTGTATTGTTTTCTTATCTTTGCTTCAATTGTCAATTAATGTTTTAACGTCAGCCATCGTAACGTCAATTGATACCTTCCATCAGCTGGCAGCGTGGTAGTCCATATTGGCAATATAGCACTGTAGTTTCAAGTTCGGCCGCTAAACTGTCATGTCCCATCAGTGTCCCATCTTTCAAAAAAACAAGTTATAGGTGGTCCTTAGATGGGCTTCAGGGTGTCCGTGAAGATCACATAAAAATTAACATGTATATTCAATATATTATTTCAACGTAAAAAGCAGAAACGTATTTAAAATTGTTTCTCACTTTTTTTTACATTTTTTTAGGCAGCTTTCACCAGATTTCAAAGTTCATGACTCAAAAAAGATTAAGAACCACTGTCCTAGTGGGATTGACAATATTTTATCGCATTTAAATATCATGTCTTTTAAAATTTATTAGGAAGTCGTATTTATAATATATTCACATTATCTAAACAAATTTTTTTTTGCTCTATGCATTTTCTTTTATATATATATATATATATATATATATATATATATATATATATATATATATATATATATATATATATATTAGCACATTCGCCAGTTTGAACAGAAAGAAACCATTCCTCTCATTGGAACTTGAATCACTTTAAATGTAGTGCCAGTACTTGTTCTGTTCTCTTCGTAAATAGTTCTCTTATTGTAGCATAAAATACTTCAACTCCAGTAATTTCATCCCTATATATAATTATTATTCGTTTAATTTGTATTCAGTAATTAATACTTTCTTCGTTTTTAAATTCTACAGTAAATTGTGCAGTCTTTATTAATCAGGTAATGTTTTAGTACTTTGATTTTATTATAAATGTAGTTGTAATCCCATGGTAGAGGGGAAGAGAAAGCCAGATGATCTTATCTCTACCAGATTAAACAAATAAAGAAAGGAAGAAAAAAGAAAAGACAGGAATAAATAAATAAAAAGGTAAAGAAATAAATGAAAGAAAGGAAAGAAGAAACAGTAAGCAACAAAATAAATAAAGAAAGAAAAACAGAAAGAACGAAAGAAATAAAATAGAAGGAAATAAATACAGAAAGAAAAAGAAATAAATAAGTCTGGTAATGAAATAAGTATCTGAATAATAAATAAGTAAATGAATAAATGTACAAATAAATGAATACCTTGCCATTTTACGAACTGTCAGTGATGTTACTGTTTGGTTACACTAGGATTGAACAGCAGACACTGTTTGCTGACATGTGGAGCAGGTTTCCAGCACACGCACAGCTAGTGCCCCGGGTACACAGTGGGCAAAATGCACACCGTGAGCACATTTGTACTAGATCATACAGAAACGTACTAGATTAGTTTTCTCTGAACATATATGACGATTATATTCATAAGACAAATTTACATGAAATGCCCAGAAAATTATGCATTATGTGAGTTGGAACTCAGTTGAGCTGAGCACTCCGCAGATTAAAGACTGCAGTTTAACAAAACACACATTTATAACTCTACAAAACAATCAAGAATATAATTGCATTGTATTGTATTGTATTTATTTACATTCCACGGTATTCATACATCGCTTCATAGCTAGAATATGAAACATAGTACCGTACTACAAAGTCTTAATTATAGTCACAGTCTAGTTGAAATACGCTACTGTTTGTGAAAAGTGCAATACCCAGAAAGAATAGCCCGAACGACTCCAAACTCGGGAGATGTGTAGAACAGTGTACCACCAATAATTATGTTTCCAGAGAGATGGTATACACAACATAGACTCAACAGCGACGTCTCTTTTGTCACCAGCAAGGTCAGTGTTCTGCCTTGCTCAGTCAGTGCAGAGCTTCCAAAAGAAGTGGAAACGTGAAAGCTAGTGCAGGTATGCCTCGTTGACATGGAAGAGCGCAATATCAGCACGTAAGTGAGTTCTAACGGAGCAGAATGGTTGCTCTCCAGGAAGCAGGTTTGTCATACTGTGACATTTCGGCTCGTACAGGGCTGCTACGGCAGTGATGCATGTGTGAAACCAGTGGATAGAAGAGGGTCGAACCAGAGACGAGCGGGTACTGGACTACATAATGTGACCACAGCATGGAATGACCACCATCTTGTTTGCATGGCCATGACGGACAATACAACTTCATCCCAGTGTTCAGTCGACGTTGGAGTACTGCAACGAGTGTGGACCTGTCTATATCAACGGTTTGTCACCGTCTTTTGAGGGCTGGACTAGTGGCTCACATGCCGTTGTGTCGGCTTCCATTGTCCAGAAACCACCAGTGTCTCAGATTGCAATGGGCACGTGAGTGCCGTCACTGGCGCGCTGAGTGGCAAAATACAGTTTTTTCGGAAGAGTCCCTCTTAAACTTGTCCTACAATGATGGCCACATACGTGTTAGACGCCATCATGCAATCTGAAAGCCTGCATTGTTGAGTGACATAGCGAACAAATGCCTAGTGTGATGGTTTGGGGCGCCATTGGATACAATATATCTCGCCTCCTATGTATTCAAGGCACTCTGACCAGCAACCACTACATTAGGGAAGTTTTAGAACCTGAGGTACTGCCCCTCCTTCAGGCAACTCCACATACCATATTTCAGCAGAACAATGCCAGGCCACATGTGGCGAGGATTGTGCAAGCCTTCTTTGAAGAACGACGGGTATTACTCCTTCCCTGGCCTGCACGTTCGCCAGACATGTTGCCCATCGAACATGTCTGGGATATGGTTGGTCGGCAACTTGTTCGTCATGGTCCTCCAGCATCCATTCTTGATGCTTTGTGGAATCGCATACTAACTTGTGAAGGGAGATTTCCCAGGAACATATCCAGACCCTCTTTGATTCAGTGCCACGACGCTTAGAGGTTCTGATTACAGCGCATGGAGGCTTCACACCATATTGAAATCTCATGGTCACAGATCAGGTACAGTACTGTAATTCTAATCATTTGTGTATTGTCATGTACCTAATCTGTGGTATCAATTTAATTTCAATCACATGTATCCTTCTTGGTGTTGTAATTTCCACAAACATTAGTGTATATGTTGTTGTTGTTGTTGTTGCTGACCATTGCTAAGGAGCTTGGATTTCTTCCATTCTCCTGCAGGCATCCCAATAGTATTTGGTGAGCTGTGATGGTAATTCAGCATCTATTTTCTTTACTGCTGGACATTGTAGCAAATGTTCTTTATCCATGATGAAGTTCCGATTTCTACAGAGGTTGCACTGTGGATGCTGGTAGATATTAATTCGATGTAAGTGAGAGACGAGACAATCATGTCCGGTTGTTAAGCGAAATATAGCAACAGCCTTTTTTTTCGTGGTAAGTCCGAGATGTTATTACTGTTTAGCAGAATGTTCCAAGATTTGCCTTCGCGTTTCTTCAGGAATTCCTGTTTACAAAAAGACTTAAATTAGGTTCCGAGGCCATAATTCCATACTTCATGCATATATTTCATGTTCCCATAAACAATGCAGCTATTCCATGTGACTGGAAATCAGCTATAGTGGTACCCATACATAAAGGTGGTTTCTAAATTCTGCCTGGTAAAATACATATACAGAAGAGTTTTACAATATACTGGTATGTACCCCTGATCCAGGGTACAACACGGAGTTAGTATCGATACTTAATACAAGACAGAAATATTCGTGCAGCATTGTTGAATTTCTTAAATTCACCTACAGAATAGAAGGTGTCAGAAATTAGCTATTTCTTTAATTTGGCGCTAAATAATCTTATGTTTTGATTTTTTATATCAATAGGGAGGCTATTAAAAATTCTTACTGTTATTATAACACACTTCTTTTTGATAGCACGATAGACTTGCCACTGTTGCATTAATTACAAAGTTTTGACGATTACATACGAGGAAGTTTATTAATGAAAAAATATACTGACAAGACATGGGGATTATTTGTAGTTTTTTTTTTAAATAGTTCTACATGATTCCCTAGATTTGGCACCTACTATTATTCTAATTACTCTTTTTTGTAGTAGGAAAAATATTGTTACTACCTGTAGAATTTCCCCAGAATATTATTCCAAAACTCATTACCGAGTGAAAGTATGCAAAGTATATTGTTTTTAAGGTATTGATATTTACTATCTCTTGCATAGATTTAATACCACACATGTTGAATTTATGCACATCTAGCTTTCAGGTAAAGCTCCCTGTGAAGCAGATTTGAATAATTTCAAGGGAAAAATTGTTCCGGGGCCATGTATTAATCCTGTAAACTTTTGGCTGAGTGGACCAATGCTATACCAACTGAGCTACCCAGGAATTTCACCCGACACTGTCTCAATTTTTCCCTTTATATCCACATATGAGTGGACTTACAAGATGCCAGAAAAAACCGCACATCGAGTGTACACAAACCCTGTGTGACTTGAAATTATGGTTTTTTGTTAACATACCTACAATAACGCATATAAATATAGGCCTATATAGGCTACATAAATTGTATATTATGAATTCACATCTAAGACCACTCTAAAGAATAATGTTTAACTTCTAATTAAACAATAGATAGGCTACATCAATTGTAGGCTATATTATGAATTCTCATCTAAGACCATTCTAAACAATAATATTTAACTTCTAATTAAACAATAGATAGGTTACATAAATTGTAGCCTATATTACGAATTCTCATCTAGGACCACTCTAAAGAATAACGTTCAACTTCTAATAATTAAACAATATAGACCTATAGGCTACATAAATTATATATTATGAATTCTTATCTAAGACCACTCTAAAGAATGACGTTTAACTTCCAATTAAACAATAGATAGGCTACATAAATTGTATATTATGAATTCTCATGTAAAATACACAAAAGAATAACGTTTAACTTCTAATTAAACAATAGATTTTTTATTTTAGTAGGTTATTTTACGATGCTTTATCAACATCTTAGGTTATTTAGCATCTGAATGAGATGAAAGTGATAATGCCGGTGAAATGACTCTGGGGTCCAGCACCGAAAGTTACCCAGCATTTGCGCATTTTGGATTGAGGGAAAACTCCGGAAAAAATCTCAACCAGGTAACTTGTCCCGACTGGGAATCGAACCCGGGCCACCTGGTTTTGCAATCAGACACGCTAACCATTACTCCATAGGTGTGGACTTAAACAATAGATAGGCTACATAAATTGTATATTATGAATTCTCATCTAAGACCACTGTAAAGAATAACATTTAACTTTTAATTAAATATATAGGCTACATACATTATAATATATTATGAATTCTCATAAGACCACTCTAAAGAATAATGTTTAACTTCTAATTAAACAACAGATAGACTACATAAATAGTATATTATGAATTCTCATCTAAGACCACTCTAAAGAATAACGTTTAATAATGAGTATATTTTTGCGACAATGGTACATACAGAGACAATAATTCTCAACAGTGTTAGTCAGTACATACCAAATTAGATTGCAATCTCCTCTGTGCTTTTCAAGTGATAATTATGTCGTTCAGTTCCTTGTGCTGAACTGTACAATCGGTCTAGTGGAATAAAATGTTCAATGTGATAAAGTGAAATAAATTTCCAATTATATAGGCTGACTCTTTAAGAAGTGCTTTCCAAAAAAGAGAAATAATCTGAGTCTTTGAAACGTTAGGCCTGGGCAGGAAATGCAGTATTTCAGACTTTCTTGAGAAATGCTACTAAGAGGGAAAAAAAAAAGAATGCTGAGGTCTCCACATCTAAAGTGTCTTAGAATTCGAGAATGATTTGGCGTAGAGTGATGTAAAAGAGGTAAGTGTTCATGAATTGGTATTCCCTTGTGACATTGTGACAAATTTTTCATGGAATTCCACAGCCTAGTTCAAATCTTAAAAACAGTCCTCAAAAGAGAATACAGTAATTAAAAGAGGTGTTTTGAGGCAGAGTGCTAAAGAACCAAGAGGCTTGATTAATGCCATAAAATATAAACAAAGGGTTTTTGGCACATTTGTTAATTTTCAGCATACATTTAAAAGAAATTAAACATTCATCAGATATGCTGCAAAGGTGAGGCAGTCTTATTGAATAAGCCCTTACCATAGTTGCAGCTAGGTACAAGAAAATATAAATGTCCACCGTGCAACAGCCCATCAAGAGCCAACCAGCAGACTGCTGGCCTCACGTCCACATGCTTCAACAAAGGTGAACGATCATCCAACCAGAATGAAGTTATTGTGTGATTAACAGTTCCGTTCTTCTTTGATTTCAGTTCAATCTGGCAGAAAGTGAAATGCCTTTGAAACTGAAACAGGGATCAAAGACAGTGATCAACTTCCTAGTCGCGCAAGAAGACTTCCAGACCATATTGTAAAATTTGTAGTGATGGAAGGTTTCCACAGACATACCTTTCTTCCTATTCTAGAGAAGATGCTAGTGGAACTGGACAGAAGATTTGACCAAAATAATCAGATTTGACCAAAATAATCACATTTTGGAAGCTATCATGTGTCTACTAGCATCGTCCATTACAGGCGCTATGTTCAGTTCAAGTTTGTTGAATATGGCTAAGTTCGATATTTGTCGATGTTTGCACTCGAGGAGGAGGCCTGTCATGTTTGTTTCACCTTGAAAATTGATATTTTGTCTTCCTCCAATCGCTATTCTAATTTGTAAATGTGGTGTCGATCTCCTATCTTTGTAAGCACATTTTGTTTCATATGTCCAACTTGAAAACAGTTTTTATTTTAATTTAAAAATAATGATCTCAATGTTCTCTAAGTATGAGTCATTTTACACAAAATATATAAAAAAAAAAACACGCATGCACACACACACACACAACGCAGCACATTCACAGAACACCAATGTAGCACAACATATTATTGTGACGGTGAGGTTAGCCAGACAGGCCAGCTGTTTGTAATAATCCCCACAGTAGGTTTTCACCTGACGACAAAGAGAGATCCACTCTTCGAAATGTTGTGTTACAATTTTGAAAATTAGCAATGGATAAAGTCCAAACAGCTCAACCATTGAACAATTCACCGTTGCTCTCCCCCTCTTTATTCAGACTAGGCTAGACACGTTTCATACCAAGATGTAGTGAATCGATACTCCCTCCCCAGTCCCCCCCTCAAGCTTACGAGTCACATTCATAGCCACGCCTTTAGAGGCTTCTGCCATAAGCCTCTAGCACTGAATTCTCCATCTTGGAATGACTGTCAACAGTGAACTTAATATATGGAAAGATCAGAGTGAAACCAAGTGTTACAATACATCGTTATCACCTTCATATCATTCATTCGCAGGTAACTGCAGCAGTTGATAAAGCGTCATAAAATAATCCACTAAAGAAAAAGAAACACAAACTTTTAGACAAGAATTGGCCTTGGTCTGGATGAAAAGAAACTTAAAATATGATTATAGAGGTCTCAAAAAGTCATATATATGTATAAATCATAAAAATGGCCAAATGGACTGAGTGAGTTTTGGTATCACACTCTTCAATTGCTATATATGAATTTCTTTATAGTTTTTCAGATTTTGCCTTGGTTTCCACATGTTTTGATGTATGCAGAACTTTTTTTACTAATTCGGTTCTCGATTCAAAAGTTAATGATTAGGGTTTGAATTTATGACATATTTTTATCCTGGTCTCCTTTTACTAACTTAAATATATTTTGATGCTTTTCTGAACATGGTTATTCGTCACATAAATGCATATTTTACCATTAAGTCATATTTGATAAAATGGCATAAAAGCATATTTCTGGCCATATTAGAATTGTTTTAACAGTTATCCAAGTATTATTCACATTTTCTGTGTCAAGGGATTTTATTTGCTTTTGGTACTTTGGTTTGTACTCCTTAAATATTTTGTGGTTAAATGTAGTTTGAAAGTAATGGAATTCACCTGCAGCGAGTTGTGAAAACAATTTTGTAGAATGATGAATAAAAATGTCTCCTAAGTATTTTTTGACAATATTTAATTTCCTTTGCGTCATAGTACCAAGTTTTTGTCATATTTTGATATTTTTAGAGGCATAAATATTTCCACACATTTTCTATTAATGATTATTTTCATACCATTTTTATTGATATTAACAATCTAAATAAAGTAATGCGATTGCAGGTATTAAAGAGATTTGCTGCTTTTTCTCTTCAATAAGGATTATGAACTTTCCAGCATTTAAATCATTTGACTTTAAAATTTCGTTCCTTGTGTGTTTAACTTCGTGTAGTTTTTGCGTGTTATGATTCAGTATGTAGGTACTACATTACTGCTACGTACTAAACCAGTAAGTTTTGTTTCGGCCCACATTATTTAGAAATTAAAAGGCAGTGCAATGACTAGATATGATCATGTATTTAAAACATTAGTGTATATATTGTCGGATTACTTATTATTAAATTTAATCACAAAATAGCAACAAAAACATTTTTATTGGTCAACATAGTTTCAATAGTTTAGCTACCTAGGATGCACACATAACAAAGTTGGAGGAAAACTGGAGCAACCATTTACTTACTTATGGCTTTTAAGGAACCCATAGGTTCATTGCCACCCTCAGTTCCTATCCTGTGCAAGATTAATCCAGTCTCTATCATCATATCCCTCCTCCCTCAAATCCATTTTAATATTATCGTACCATCTACGTCTCAGCCTCCCCAAAGGTCTTTTTTCCTCCACGACATGGTGCGTCCTCACATTGCAGATAGAGGAGACGGCCTCCAGATATAGAGGGTAGCTGCAAATATACGGAATAAGCAGTCGTGGACAGCCAATAAGGAGTGGTACTCCAGCTTGGAGGTTGAGCGAAGGGCCAACAACCCATCACCGTAAAAAACAGTTTATGAAAAAAAAATACCAAGGAGAATTCTTATTCTTACCCTGAGTAATGACTTTCCTAAATAAGAAAATTTCTCACAGACAGCATCACTTAAGCATTAAACAACCAAAACAGTATGTCTTGACTGAGCAAAATGTCATGAAGTTGACCTGGATGTCAGGACATTGTAGGATCAGAAGCAATGAAAATCTGGTAAATTTGAAAATGCAGGTTCACTGATCCCAAGAAAAGAGAAGCAGAAAAGGGGGGGGGGGGAGAGGAAAAGGATAATCATCAAGTCAATCCTTATGTTCAGATGGCAAAGTAGAGAGTGTGCAATTTTTTAATTTACTTTAATATCATAACAAGTACATCAGTTGTAGGTCATGTAGCGAGGTGTGGCTGAAAACTTGGCATAGGATTTTATCACTTTGTTCACAGCTTCCAGGAAGTCCTTCTCCGTGGCAACCTTCCTGCGGGCACGAATGGCAAACATGCCTGCCTCAGTGCAAACAGACCGGATCTCAGCTCCTGTGCTGTTGGGGCACAATCTAGCAAGAAGCTCGAATCGAATGTCGCGTTCCACGCTCATGGAGCGTGCATGAATCTTGAAGATGTGGGTACGCCCCTCCAGGTCTGGCAACCCGAATTCCACCTTCCTGTCCAATCGCCCAGGCCTCATAAGGGCAGGGTCCAATGTGTCTGGGCGGTTGGTAGCCATAAGCACCTGCCAGACACACACAATTGCAACAATGTTTAATGTGCAATTCCTCTTGCTAATGGTGGATATACTATTCAAACTGTACTGGCTCCTCTTTCTATTATAGTTCTTGTAAAACTTAATGATAGTTATTTTTTGTACTATTTGAGTAAGAAAGCACAAATCAGTTACATTAATTTAGGTCAGACATAATGGTAGGGAGAGGATCAATAACTATTATTCATCCAACTCATGGGTGAAACCTGATTTAAAAAAAATGAACATGTTGTGATGTTTCATGATTGGCTGTGTGCCATAGTACACTTCTTAGTGTAAAAGAATATAGTCTGATATACAGAGTGAGTCAGCCAGGGCTAGACCGGCATCAGTGGAAAGTCATATGCGTAGTAACTGCTGCACCATCACAGTGATCAGACCTCTTGCTCGATATGTTTCGTGTTTAGTTACGTAAACACATTCACACAGTGAGGGTGCAGCTGTATACCGTACATTTAGAGTAGTGCAGTAGTATGTCTATTATGAAATATAGCCTTGAACAACGAGAGTTTATTTACGACAACTTTGTGAAATACGAATCTTGGAGAACAGTTGTAACGAACTTCTTTCAGTCATTCCCTGATTCGCCAGAGCTTTCTAATGCAATGATTTACAATTTAGTGAAGAAATTTCGTACAACTGGACCAGTATTGGATAAGAAATGAACATGTGTGAAGTGTGTTCTCACTGAGAAGATGTTAGATGAAATTGGCCACCGACTAGAGAGAAGTTCTACGACATCATCCCACCGTGTAGCTCAGCAGGTAGGGGTATCACAGTCTTCAATGATTAAAGGTACGAAACAATTAAAATTAAAACCTTACAGTTTTAACAGAACTCGATTATCAGAGTAGACTTAGTTTTTGTTATGGTTTCAACAATCAGTATATAATGGAATACTTGACCCCACCTTAATTTTAGTGACGAAGCATGGTTCCACCTCAGTGTTATGTTACTCAAAACAATTGTTACTGGGACTGAAAATCCACACTGTTTTCACGAACAACCGCTACATGACATACATTTGAGCCATTTCGGAGAACAAACTGCGGTGAGTTGCTGGACATGTCTTCAGGAGATGTGCAGTCTGTCAGATATCACAAGGCCGTTATTTCGACCATGAATTAAGAATTCGGTAAGTACATCATTACGCAATACTAACTGCAAAAGCATGGAATGAATCCTCCACATATGGTAGCATTGTTATATATGAATCAGATACTGTGAGTGCGTTTAGCAGTCTAGGCCTGGCTGGTTCACCCTGTCTTTTATATTCTATTATTTATTTTTTATTTTCAAATAAAATCTATGTTAAATAATTCTAATTTAAAAGTTATACAATCCCTCACATTCACAGGCAATGCTATAAATTCGATCTTTCCTCCGACTTGAGGTAACTACTCTATCAGAAAACACATTTTCAGCACTTCATTTGTTTGCAGAAGAAATTACTGTTAAGAATAATACCTAGAAGCAAATTGAAATAATAATGTCAATAACAGCAAGATTAATACCAGTTATTCGGGTAGAGATTGTAGAACAAACATTTTTCAAATAAACCAAATGAAAACAAAACACATTTACCTACCGTATAATATCCATAATGTAATTAAAAAAAAAGCCACATAAAATAATAAAGCATAGTACAAAATCATCCAGCTGCAAATTCAACTAACTCAACTTCCTTCCCCTCTTGTCTCCAATGGAGATTACAATATGTAAGAAAAGATAAAGTTAATAAATTGATACTAGGTACACACTAACTTTACGTAGTAACACTATTATCCTTTATTCTACCTCTGAGCCTGGTATTATGTATATATAAAAATATCCAACTGGATTGGGATTCGAACCCATACTGTTCAGTTAGAAGCAAAGTGCTTTAGTCTCCATGCTAACTCATGCAGTTTATTACTATATTCATGGTTATATGGAACCACCCCTTATGCGAAGGATACCTGAATTCCATTCTCATCCTACGCATTACATAATTAATAAACCACCATTCAGTAACTGATACATTCAACGGTCACTCTTAGAATGATGTCATTAGGAATGGAAGAGTGTCTATGTAAATGATATCCAGCCTGTCGTACAGTTGACATTATGACAAAGTGAGAAGATAAACGTGACAAAGCTCTAAAAAGTGGATAGCAGACTATTGTTCTGAATGTTCTAATACATTTTTTTTAACACTATCCTTGTGCGAGTTAACTAAAATAAGAACACTAATTTCTCTAACAACTTATGATCAATCAATCTTCTTAAAGTATCCAGCTGTTTGCTTACAACATAAGGTCCATTATAATTTACTGTAGTCTTTTGAGTTATTATGATAAACAGAAAGAACAGGTGCGTTGTTAAGATAAGAATGCATGGAATCAAGTTGAAGGGTAGTTGCTAAAGATAGATAGATGCTGTGAACTAATCACAACACTTGAAAGTGGAGTGATATAAACTGCATTGTTTATGTAAGGTTTCTTTCTTGAGCTGGATGGATAATAACTTAATGGACCACAATCTTTATCTATTATGCATCTCCAATCTTAACCCTTGAACAGTTCAGCAGTTTGAGAAAAGGTCACAGTGCTGTTAACTGAGACTTTGAAAAACTCGCGTAGGTAAAATGTAATAGTCACTTCATTAATTTCAATGTTCGGGGTTTGGAATGCGTAGGTAAAATGTAATAGTCACTTCATTAATTTCGATGTTCGGGGTTTGGAATGCGTAGGTAAAATGTAATAGTCACCTCATTAATTTCAATGTTCGGGGTTTGGAATGCATAGGTAAAATGTAATAGTCACCTCATTAATTTCAATGTTCGGGGTTTGGAATGCATAGGTAAAATGTAATAGTCACGTCATTAATTTCAATGTTCGGGGTTTTGAATGCGTAGGTAAAATGTAAGTCATTTCATTAATTTCAATGTTAATGCTCTGAAATGTTGGTAGCTGAACGGTGAAATAAAACTGTTTTGGCTTTCTGATAAATTGCGTCGTGAGTTACAACAGAGGATGATCTGAACTTTGACAGCATGGTAATTAAAAGTCTTGCATGATTATACAGTACATTCACAGGACGAACTGCAGAATTAGCACAATTTGAAGAACTATGTCCTTGAATTTCATGGTGTTGGTGTAGAGGCAGTGGTCGGTAAAGATTACATCATGAAATGCAGCTTGCAATACACAGCAAAGGGGAAGGTAGGAGGGGGACGATACCCAGACTGCTTAATGTTGAATGAACAAGTGATGGTTAAGGGGAGGGAGATCATGCCTTACCTCTCCACCCTGCTCGTGTATTAAGGGGTTGACTCATGGGTCACTGATGTAGAGAAAACTGAAGTCCTTGCCATTTGACCAACAGAGAGCCAGTCATGTCGTCTTTATTGGGCAGAGATTACTGTGCTTGCCATTAGATCTAAACTTAATAAGTTAAAATCTGGCCAAGGTAATAGATTTTGTGGAATAACAAAAATCTTTAATACGACATTCTTTGAAAGATAAATGAAGTCAGAGGTCTCAAATAGATTTACAACTGGTAAACGAATTCTGGATCAAATAAGGCTACAGCTGTTTCTCGCCTCATCATATTTCCTGCTTTGTAGACAGATGTTTCTGCAGGTCATTCCCAGTGAGACTGCAGACATCTCTACTGAAAGACATCTTCAAAGACTGCTAAGATCTTTGACAAACAAGTATAATAAGTCTAAAGGTTGCAATGTATTTGAGGCTGAACGGCAAACAAACAGTTCATTATCATGGTACCTTGATGTTTCCACGGGGGTCAAACCCATCAAGCTGGTTTATCAATTCCAGCATGGTACGCTGAACCTCATTGTCACCTCCTGCCCCATCATCGAAACGAGCTCCTCCAATGGCATCTATCTCATCAAAAAATATCAAGCAAGCCTTCTTGCTGCGGGCCATCTCGAATAATTCGCGCACCATTCTGGCCCCCTGCCAACAAATACAATAATTGATGAGTAAATATTTCAAGTTTGCTTAAAATTATAACCACAGTCTAGTATATACAGTCACGCAGCTAAATACGTAGTAAATATGCATCAATAGACAGTTGCTAACCACTAGGATCGCTACAATCGCCTCATTACAGACAATGTGAAATAGTACCTGCACAGTCTATTGTTCCTAGTATCCTCATAAAATCAAGCTTCATGACTGTTTATACTAAACTTTGTTATAACTTTAGATAATATGTTGTTAATTGTGTGCTTAATGCATAAGTCAGTCTTCAATTTCAGATTTTGATCTTTACGTTATCTTACTCGATTGATGCAGTAAAAATGTGTCTCTTTTCTTTGTTAAAGGAGTACATTTTTAACAAATGTTCAACATTTATGACAATTTTTACACATTACAATTACTAAAGCTTACTACTCTGTAGATAATGTGCTAGACTATCATGTTCTGTATAAATTCGCAGCTGTCTCTTTCTTTTGTCAAATGTGAAAGGCTACTGATAACATAAATATCTATGTTGTCATTACTATTTGCTGTTTTGCCTATTTTTTCATTTCATTTAGTTACTGTCTCTCTCTGATCGTGGCTTAATTTTCTTGTCTGTACTATGTGCTGAAGTTCTTTTCTGTTGCTAATATGAATGGAGAAGTTATATCTTACCGAAAAATAAAGATCACTTTTCATAATTTCAAATCTAGCTGTTAGTACATCTAAATATTGGAAACTATTCCTTCAGTTTATTAAAGATCAGAACCCTCACCATCATATACTGCAATCAGCAATCTCGCATCAGATTAGGGAGGCTTCACAAGGTTTAAAAAAAACCAAAGTGTAGCTTTCTGTCTTACAAATGCTTCACCAAAGAGGCAACCTTGCAATTTTATTACTGTATTCCACTCAACCTTACGATCACAACATGAACCAGACTCTTACCTCTCCAACATATTTCTGCACTAGCTCTGACCCAATTACACGGATAAAGCAGGCATCTGTCCTATTGGCCACAGCTCTTGCACACAGTGTCTTGCCTGTTCCAGGGGGACCAAAGAGTAAGACTCCCTTCGGAGGTTCTATGCCCAGGTTCACAAATTTCTCTGGCTGCAAACACATACAATGAGAGACATCAGGCACAGTAATCATAAAAAAAAATCAGCCAACTGTACTGGGATGCCAGAAAGTTGATGGAAAGGAATACAGTCTAGCCAGAAGCAGCAGTAGCAACAACAATACACAACAACATCAGACATGAATTCAACAAACCTATATAGGGCAAACTCAAAAGCCATGACTTAAGCAATATAACTCGTAGAATAAATTTCTTGTTTGGCTCTGCTGACAATAAAATGAGTCTGATGTTATATACAACTCAAGCCAGTAGTACAATAGGCATTAGAAGCCAATGAACAAACCACTTCCTTCACACTTACGTGTAGCAATGGTGTCTCCACAACTTCTCGCAGCTTCTCAATCTGCTCCTTGCAGCCACCAACATCACTGTATGTCACGTCTGGCTTCTCCTCCACCTGCATCATGGTGACTGTCGGGTCTATTTTGGGGGGCAGAGGGATGTGGATCTGGTACTTGTTTCTGTCCACACTGCAACATAAAACCTGATGAGCCAAGCAATTGTAAGTTAAGTGTCTAATTGCAATATATAATATGTACAGTACATCACTACGCATGTCTTTGTACTAAAAAGGGTTGCCTTCAAGAATTTAGTGTGCCCATTAACAAGGCATTGTTTCCATAATCATAAATACACATGAAAATCTCAAACATAACTTTGAAGAACTAGAAGAATATAACAACTGCCTAGTAATCTATGGATGTGATTTATTAATGACCGGTTTACAGACATTTATCACAACTTGCTTGAATATCAAATTAACATAAATTAATTGTAAGAACCATTTATGAAGACTGATATGATTACGAACATTGATTAAATGAAAATTCATGATGGTACTGTTGATTAATTTCAATTAATAATGACAGACAAAGCTTGGTTTCATTTAAGCAGTTATGTCCATTCTCGGTTTTTTTGGCAATATTGGAGATGAAAAACAGTATGTTTATTTCTAGCAGGATAACTCCACTGAACATACAGCCACTATATCATTAGAAAAAGTGTTTGATAATAGTGTAATTAATCATGCACCTTTGCCAGCTCATTTTTCAGATTTAAATACAGTATTTGTGATTTTTATCTGTGGGGGAATTTAAAACAGAAAGTGTATGCAAATAATCCACATTCTCTGGAGAATGAAATCAAGTGAGTGCTGAGTGAAATTACAAATAGAGAATTGCAGAAGGTGTTTCAGAATTTTCTACACTTATGTGATTCTTGGAATCAGAAAGGTGGACATCATTTTCAAAATATGCATTGATAAAAGGTAAGATCAATATAACGTCTTATAACCTCTTACCAGTGCATTACAGCAAGGGGATACAGCCACTAATGTGGATGTTTATGAATGGATGTTGCAATCTGTTCATGATGGTACAGTTGATTCATTTCAATTAATAATGACAAAGCTTGGTTTCATTTAAGCAGTTATGTCCATTCTCAGTTTTTTTTTTTTTTGGCAATACTGAATGGAGATGAAAAACAGTATGTTTATTTCTAGCAGGAAAAGTCCACTGCGCATACAGCCACTTTATCATTAGAAAAAGTGTTTGATGATAGTGTAATTAATCATGCACCTTTGCCAGCTCATTTCCCAGATTTAAATATTTGTGATTTTTATCTATGGGGAATTTAAAACAGAAAGTATATGCAAAAAATCCACACTCTTTATCTTTGGTTTCTTCGGAGGTTTTCCCCAGCCGTGGGACTGAAGCCGGATGGTCTATGGCGAGTCCTTGGCATCAACCCCTTTGATTTGATTACCCCCTTTGATTTGATTACCTGGTTGGGTTTTTCCGAGGTTTCCCCCACCGAAAAGGCAAATGCCGGGTAATATTTTGGCGAATCCTCGGACCTCATCTCATCTCATTACATCTCGCCAAAATGTAAAAAAATTGTACAAAATTGTAAAAATTGTAGAAAATTACTAAATTGTAAAACTATAAAAATTTGTAAAAATTGTAATTGTAATATTGTAAAATGTTGACATGTTCCACATCTTAAAGCTTCATTGCTCATGTAAGATCTATGGAACAAAATAAATGAATGAATGAATGAATGAACTGAAATCAAGTGAGTGCTGAGTGAAATTACAAATGTGACCCGTTGCACAAAAAGGGACCTAAAGTCGTGAAAGGAAATTTTACAGGAGAGCAAAATAACGAATTTGAGGTGTAAAAACTGCATTTCTATGTTTTGACATCTTGCACTACTTGTAGGCTTTTTTTACATACTAAACTAGGACATAATTTTAGACAGTGCTTCTTAAATACCTAAATCTTTCTTATAGTTGCTAAGAACACAAATGAAAACTTTAATTTCCATTTTTCTCGAAAAGTACATAATGTAATATCAACATTCAATAAGTAATATATTAAAAACTATAGCACCTAGAACCATGAATTTTTTTTAATGCTCAGTATTTCATCCTCTTTTTGAAATCACAAAAAAAAAAAATAAATAAATAAATAAAAAAAAAAAATTCCACTTTAGGTCCCATTTCCTGCAACTAGTCAATAAAGAGTTGCAGAAGGCGTTTCAGAATTTTCTACAGCTATATGATTCTTGCAATCTGAAAGGTAGACATCATTTTCAAAATATGCATTGATAAAAGGTAAGATCAATATAACGTCTTATTACCTCTTACCAGTGCATTATATTTTGTACAGGATTAAAGGCCTAAATCACCACCATTCACCACCGATTCGTTTTTCTCCCACGTAAGAGAGTGGTCAGGTCTCCCCACCAAACACGTATGCTATGACCAGTAGTTGTACACATGTCGCACACTATATTTACCAAACACTGGATAAAGAATATCACCTGTTTAAAAGAAAGGACTCCTATATTAGTACTCTCACCTAAGACAGTTAAATATTCCCTAATCCCATAAAAATCTATGATTATAATATAACAGTCCTTCATAAGAATAGCAGAAGATACCTACTGCAGTCTTTGCATTGTAAGAGAAAACATGAAAAGAAGACTATTGAAAAAATTTCATGAGGATTGTTACAAACTTTATGATTGTATTCATTGTTAAATTGCCAATGGGATAAATAAAATACCAATACCACAACCACTAGGTAGTGGTAGTAGTAGTAGCAGCAGCAGTAGCAATAGCAGTAGTAGTAGTAGCATAGTCTAGTATATACAGTCACGAAGCTCAATATGTAGTAAATATGCATCCATAGATAGTTGCTAACCACTAGGATCGCTGATATTGCCTCATTACAGACAATGAGAAATAGTACCTGCACAGTCTATTGTCCCTAGCACACTTACTAACTTCGTGACTGTAGGAAGCCCTGCTAAGAATTTTATCGCCCTTTAAAATCCACCTCTTTTGGCTGAGCTTGAACCCACAAAACTCGAATTAAATAGCCAGCATGGTAATTGCAAAATCACCAATACAAACTGCCATTTAGCACCGTCTAGAAGTCTGTCTATATCCTCTGGACCCTTCTCCAATATTATTATTTTGTTCTGAAGCTATTTAAGTCAACTGGATTCTCCTCATGATATCTCACTGACCTTTTCCTCACTCAAGTACGAATCTTCTCCTTCAGAATATTAAAATCAGTGAATTTGCATTAATCACAAAAATTACTTATGTGAGTAAGATCACTTCATTCTCTTCACTTACCCTACACGCATGCCCTCTTCTATGTCAGTGGGTGCCACCGAATCTGCCAAGTCCACCACGAATTTGGCGAACTGCTTAACATTTATGATGTACTTCGGATCATCAGAGTCTGCGTTGATGATTTTGGTGCATCTTGCCACCTGCAACAATCAGGCATGAAAATGCTGAAGGTCTAATCAACTGCTGACCTAGTCTATCTGAAAATATCTACACCAACAGAGAGAAGAGTAAGAATGGGGAGAAGAGAAAAAAAAACAGCAACATAATGATCATAAACAACTGCAGAGGTTATTCAGTGTTGAAATTCAAACATGGACGACGAGAAGTGGCAAACAAATTTTGCCTGGAATGAGTTCTTTCAAATGCTGTAAATCTACAATATAGGTCTTCCTTCCTGCAGGAAGCCATGCTAAGGATTTTATCATGGTATATCATTTGCCAAAATGCTAAAGAAATCAGCTTTCCATGCTGCTGATAACCCAGGTTCGAATCCTGGTGAGTCCAAGTAGAATTTGTGGTGGACAATGACGGTGCTTGATGGTAGGTTTTGCAGCGCACTCCCATTTCTCAGCATTTCACCACAGTTCCATTAATCATCATCATGATGCAGTACTAAGTAGTTCTGCCTCTTATGGTACACGAAGGCAATGCCTACAGGAGCAAAAAAACACAACTTTGACACATACAGTCCCTCAAGAAAAGAACGAGACGATCGAATATTCTAAGTCCCAGATACAAGACAATGCATATGATCACAGACTCAGAGCCAAGATACAGAAAAGAACATGTAATTCAGTAATTTAAATTCAATCTGTTTGTTTTGTTGCTGGTACTACGCCTATTCCGAAACTCACTTGAAAAACTGTAAAAAAAAAAATGTACATGTATTGTAAATATAGATAAATATAATATATATAAAAATCGTGAAGAACATCAGAATTTGAGCCTTCATGACGAGAGTGACATGACTTGCAGAAGAGAAGCCTTCCATCTCGTCTCAATAGCTAAGGCTTTTTCATGTCATGTGAAAGGGAGCAGGTTCGAGCCCTATACTTTTTCTTTCCTTAATAATGTTAAAACGGAGTTTTACAGAGTCCTGGAATTAAGCAGCCAATCACTAGCACAATGAGATTGGTTTTTGATAAATGTTAATGGTCACAAACATTAATAAATAAAAAGTTATATACAGTGAAACTTGTTCAAATCGGAACCTGAATAATCCGGAATCCTGTCTATTTCGGAATAATTTATTGGTCCTGGCGAAATTTGTATGTATTATGTGTAATTTTTCCTGAATAAAACAGGAAACTGTCCAACGCGGAAACGGAAACTGTCTGCTACTGTTCAAAACGGAAACAATATTTTGGACACACTATATTTTGTAACTATATTTTAAAAAAAACAGCGTGTAATTTGAAGGAATATACGAAATATGTAGGTCACTAAGATAAAAACAAGTTTTCTTTGCAAAATTTTAGAGGGTACGAGGGTGTGTTGGCCTGTCGGTCATAAATTTTATTACCCTGTTGACTAGGCAGACGAGTCCCTTCAGAGATTTTCAATGCTTCACACCCGTATACTGTCGTAGCGCAAGTGTAGCGATTTCCAGGTAAAAAAAAAAGTTGCATAAAATGTGGCATTAACATTAAGTGATGAAGTAAAAGTTTTCGAGATAAAGGAAAATTAGAAACAAAGTCTATGTGAAATAATATTGAAGTAGAGTTGTGGAAAACTCATAAAGATCATAATGAGTAAGTGGCGTGCGGCCAATATTGGTGACACAAAAGGAACCAGAAAGCAGCTGTTTATGTGAAAATAAATAAACTGTTGTGGGAGTGGGTTCTTCATGATCTTTCAAAGAACAAGCCAATTTCTGGATCTGTTCTGCAAAGCAAGCTATTGAACTGGGAAAGAAATTAAATAAACCAGAATTCAAGGCTTCTAATAGATGGCTCCTAGTCTAATTAATTAATAATATACAGTGATATGCAGTACAGTATTAGAGTATAGTGTTAGATATTAAATATAATGAGATTAGTAAACTTTAGTAATGTTTAATGACTAATGAGTGAGTTACGATAATATTTATACAGAAAATGAGATTTTAATCAAGATGATTCACCAACGTAATAAGCGACAGAAAGCTGATTTAATGTGATGAGTGTTAAATGGAATATTTTATACTTCTTGCAGTTTGGGACTGCCATTTTGTTTTTCATGTATATGAATGACAAAATATTCCATTTTAATGTCACACCTGAATAATACGGAAACCTGTCCACAACGAAAAAAAAAATAGGACCATGTCACTTCCGTCTTGAACAGGTTTCACTGTATTATAAAAAATTAATGAAGGCATTAATTATGAAAAATATATATATTAAGAAAATGCGTGACTCTGCAAATATTTTAACAAATAATAATTATACTTCAGAACTTAAGATGTCATTCTAAATGGACTAATTTTTCTTTTTAATAATAACAATGAATGTTTTTAACAGCAAGCATTAAGAAACTGATTTTAAATAGCAATAACAATTACATTTATTATACTAACCATATGAACCACAGAGACAAGTGACGACGCAAGCATTTATGCAGCCTTTTGTTTTCACCACAGGCTGGTGTTGTTCCAAAATACTGAAAACAATGCTAAATCACGACAAGGACCAACACAGTGATCATGACAGAGACCAAGACAAGCACAACAAGGACCACAATACGACAATGGTGCTTGTCATGGTCCATATCATGATCCCTGTCTTGGTTCATGTCTTGGTCATTATGATTCTTGATGTGAGCCTTACTGTTGTCCTTGTTATTGAGCTCATCATGGTGTTTACCGTGGTCCTTGTTATCTTTGTCATGGGCCTTACCTTTGTCCTTGTCTTCTTTACTGCGATCTTTATTGTGGTCCTCGTCTTTGTTATAGTCCTTATCACGATTTCTGTTGTCTTTGTTTTGGTCCTTATCATGGTACTTTTTCAGTCATGGTCCTTATTATGCTTTTGGTCCTAGTCGTGATCCTTAGCATGGTGCTTGTCATGGTCCATGTCGTGATTCTTATTGTGACCCTTGTCGTTGTTTCTATCTTTGTCTGTGTTGTGGTTCCTCTTATATTTTTATGGTCCTTATCATATTCTTTATTGTACCAATGCTGTGGTCATTATGGTCTCAGTCATTATCCTTATCTTTGTTTTTCCTTGTGATTCTTATCATGGTCCTTATTGCCTTTGTTGTGGTCCTTATCATTGTCCTTTTGTAGTCCATGTCGTGGACCTTATCATGATCTTTGTCATACAGCTTGTTTTTGTCTTCTTTGTGGTCCTCATAGTGGCCCTTTTTGTCTTTGTCATGTTCCTTATCGCGGCCCTTGTTGTCTTTTTCATGTCCTTATCATGGTCCTTGTTGTCTTTGTCACGCTCCTTATCGTGATCCTTGATGTCTTTCTCATGGCTCTTATTGTTTTACTCACTGACTTTGTCATGTGCCTTATCATGGTATTTGCTGTCCTTGTCATGACCTTTGTTCTTATTGCTGGCCTTTCATGGTCCTTGGAATCCTCATTGTGGTCCATGTCGCAGTCTCTTTCATGATTCTTATCGTGCTGCTTTTCGTGTCTATGTCGTGATCCTATTCGTGGTCGTGGTCATCATCATTATCCTTGTCTTGGTCCATATAGTGGTTCTTGTTGTCTTTGTCATGACCCTTATCATGGTCCTTGTCTTTTTTATGGTGCTTATTGTGATCCTTGTCTTTTATCATGTTCTGTATCATGATTCTTGTTATCTCTGTCCAGGTCCTTATCATGTTGTATTGTTGTTGTTGATTTGTTATGGTCCTTATCATGGTCTTGGTGCTTCTAGTGATACATGTCATGTTCCTTATAATGATCCTTGTCGTTTACCTTGTCTATATCCTTGTCCTTGTAATGGTTCTTATAACGGTTTTGTCTTTGTCATAGTTATTATCGCAGTCCTTATTGTTTTCCCTTAAGTCCTTATCGTAGTCTTGGTCTTCGTTGTTATCCTTATTGCGGTCCTTATCGTTGTCATTGTCTTTACCTTGTCCTTGTTGTGGTGCTTATCATGGTCCTTGTTATCTTTATCGTGGGTCTTTCATAGTTCTTGTCGTGATATGCATCCTAGTCCTTGCAATTCAGGTTGTTGTCCTTAATGTAATCCTTATCATGGTGCTTATCATAGTCCATGTCGTATTCTTTGTTCTTGTCATGGTCCTTATAATGATCGTTGCTGTAATTCTTATAGTCTTTACCGCTGTTCCGATCCTTATAATGATTCATATTGTGATTACTACCCTCGTCCTTGTAGTGTTTCATATGATCCTTATCGTGGTCACTGTCACTGTCCTTGTAGTGTTGCATGTGATGGTAAATGTCATTGTCCTTGTAGTGGTCCATGTCGTGATTCTTATCATGGTTATTGTCCTTGTAGTGGTCCTTATCATGGTCACTGTCATTGTCCTTGTAGTGGTCCTATCTTAATCCTTATCATGGTCACTGTCATCCTTTTAGTGGTCCTTATCAAGTTCATTGTCATTGTCCATGTAGTGGTCCTTATACTGGTCATTGTCATTGTTCTTGTAGTGGCACTTATTGTGATCCTTGTTGTGGTCATTTTCATTGTCCGTGTAGTGGGGTCCTTATTATGGTCACTATTACTGTCTCTTATCATGGTCACTGTCGTCATTGATCTTATAGTGCTCCATTTCGTGATCCTTAACATGGTCATTGTCACTGTGCTTAAAGTGGTCCCTATAGAGATTCTTAGATCATGATCATTGTCACTGTAGTGATCCTTATCCTCATCCTTATCATAGTCATTGTTTTCATAGGGTCCTTATCATGATCCTTATCGTGGTCACTATCATTATCTTTGCATTGATCCTTATCATGTTCATTGTCATTGTTATTGTAGTGGTCCATCTCGAGATCCTTACCATGATCAGTGTCATTGTCCTTGTTGTGGTCCTTATTGTGATACTTGTGGTTCTTGTTGTGGTGTATATCATGATGCTTACCATGGTCCTTTTCGTTGTCCTTATTACGATCCTTGTGATCTTTGTCGTGGTCCTTATCATGATGCTTTCATGGTCCTTGTGATCCTTATCATAGTCAATGTTATGTTCATTATTGTAATCCTTGTGCGGTGCTCACTGTTGTCCATGTCGTGACCCTTATCTTTGGTCCTTATCGTAGCCTTATGCTCTTAGTGGTCCTTGTTGTCTTTGTTGTGTTCCTTATGGTGATCCTTGTTGTCTTTGCAATGGTCCCTATCATTTTTCTGTTGTCCTTGTCATGGTCCTTATTATGGTATTTGTTATCTTTGTCATGGTTCTTATTGTGGTATTTTTTATCTTTGTCATGATCCTTATCGTGGGTCTTTTGTGGACCTTGTCATGATTCATATTGAGGTCTACATCATGATCCTTATTGTGGTGCTCATCATGGTCCATGTTGTGATTCTTATTGTGGTCCTAGTCTTCGTATTTGTCCTTGTCGTAGTCCTTATAATGGTCCTGATCATGGTTCTTGTTGTTTTTCTCATATTCCATAATATAAGGTCCTGGTTCTTGTCATGATCCTTATCACAGTCCTCGTCTTTATCCTTTTCATGGTCCTTGTTATCTTTCTCGTGGTCCTCGTTGTCTTTGTCATTGCCCTACATTTGTCATTTCATAATAACATTGTTTCTTTCCCCTTCGGTAAGTCACTTTTTGTCAAATGGTTCCTTCCATACTTTCATCAAATATAAAAGATCACATAAGTAATCAGGGACCTACACCAGAAATGGATAGATAACTGGTAACATTTTAACTGGTGTGTACTTTGGAATAGGGTGAAAATACACATGTATGACCAGATGTCTTTCTGCATGGTTACGTCGATATCGTGTGAATTGCGCTATAGAACTTCGACTTTCACATCACCAAGAGTCGTCTTATTCTTTTTGTGGGGGACTGTACCTTGCAGATGGGATGCTTGGGTGAATGCAAAGTAAAATACTCACCATTTGATAAAAAAAAAAAAAAAAGTGGGAGGATTTTATAACCCTTTAAAATTAATTCTCTTTGGCTGGATTTAAACCAGCAAAACTCTAATCAAACAGTTTGCATGGTACATGC
This sequence comes from Periplaneta americana, assembly GCF_040183065.1. NCBI lineage: Eukaryota > Metazoa > Arthropoda > Insecta > Blattodea > Blattidae > Periplaneta > Periplaneta americana. The sequence continues at coordinate 92,317,728 of NC_091122.1, read as the reverse complement.
TAGACCTGTATACCAGAAACCACTTTTTTCAGTGTCAGAGATGTTGAAAACATGTACTTTCGTGAGAATTTTGAAATCGATTTTACAGCATTACTTTACATTACCTTTGCACTTATATGAAGACAAGGTGCAAGTGAAGAGACTGTTGGACTTACGAGACCAAACAGGTGAACAAGTGACTTAACACCATACAAGTTCAGCATCACCTTACCTGCAGAGGCTGCTCATTCTGCAGCGTCTGTTTGTCAGCAGCCAGATCCCACAGAGCAGGTGCAGCCAGCCCTGTGTCTGACTCTTTGATGCCTGTCAGCTCATTCACACGCTTTATCACAGTCTGAATGTCATCCTCCACACCCTTGATACTCTTTGTGTACTGGCCCTGGCCCTGGAGAACGATAACCAAGAAGAATTGAGCAACAATAATATACACATGCATTGTTAAAAGATCATTAATTACAATTATTATTATTTATTATTATCATTGACATGTTATAGTTCAAACGCTTTCATAAGACATATCATCACCTGAAAGCAAGAACTAAGTAACTTGATTTTTCCTATTGTGACAGCGACGTGAGATTCGAACTCACGACCAGCGTCCCGCGAGAGAGCATATCGCGCGGGCTTCGCGGGGAAAGGGGAAAGGAGCCTACACGCGAGGGGAGGCTGCACGCGCAGCTGCTACTTAACGCAGTGAATGTGGAACGACCTTCCCAACTATTCCAGAAGTCCGTCGAAGTGGAGATATCGAGATAATTCTCTACACACCTGTAGAAATTTCTCGCAACTATGATTTTGCTATAAAAGAGCAAGCGCCAGCGAACTAGAGCAGAGTTTTCAGTTATTCAGTCAGTGAGTAAGCCAGAGCAAGCAAGCCAGACTTGTGTGCCGGAGTTCGACTCGAGTGTGCGTCCGCATCTGCGTCAGCATCCGAAGGCCTGAGTTCGAGTGCAGTGGACCGCAGTTGGAGGGACCCGAGTTCGAGTACAGTGAACTGTCTCTGAAGGTCTGTGGTTCGAGATACCGTGAACTCGAGTGACTGAGATAGAAGAACTGTGAACTGAGAACTGGTAGTTCTGATTTGTAAATAGTGCTTTGTAAATATTAGTTAAGATTAACAGTTCATTGTTGTGCGTAATAGTCCAAGTAAATTGTCATTGTCGTCGGTGGAGTGCTATAACGAATACTGTGTTGAGTGAAAATCCAATTGTTGACGAGAGCGTTTAAGGCGAACTGTAGAAAGGAATTATTGTTGTGACGAATAAATTACACTGTTGTAACTAATAAAAGTCACACTGGTGTCAGAACCGGGATATTATCGACAATGGAGAACCTACAGCAGATCCTGCAAGCCATCACGGAAATGAAAGCAGAAATGAACAAACACATCAGTGAGGTGAAAAGTGATATAAGTGACGTGAAAGCAGAAATGAAAGACGACATGAACAAGCACATCAGTGAGGTTAAGAACGACATAAGTGATGTGAAAACAGAGATGAAAAGTGACATAAGTGAAGTGAAAGGCGACATAAGCGTAGTGAAAGATGACGTCACTACGCAAATTGAAAGCGTTTCGGCCCACGTAGATGGAATTGTCGCCATCGTGAAAGACGAACTTAAGGCCGATTTGGACAACCTAAACAAGAATTTTACAACTATAAACGAGACAGTAGCCGAGTTGAGACAGGAGGTAGACCATTTCGACGGCAAGATCCGCGATCTCGAACGTCGTCAAGAGGAAACGTGTGTGCTGATGGACCAACATGCTGTAGAAAACAAGCACATCCTCGCGGTGGTGGATCGCCAGGCTAGAGAACAGAAACAGATAATTGCCGAGGAAGTTCAACGGGCCGTGGAAAGATCGACGTCAGAATTGAGGACCTCATGTAGTGGCCATGTGGAACCATCGCCCTCAGCCAGACATCACAACGTCAAGACGCCAAAGTTCGACAGTACGACGTCTTGGGCGATATTCCGTCGCCAGTTCGAGGCCACCGCAGCACATAATGGGTGGACCCCAGCGGAGAAGACTACTCAGCTGCTGACCGCGCTTCAAGGACAGGCGTCGGAGATTCTTCACAGCGTTCCAGAAGATGGGACAGCCGCTGAGATAATGGCGGCTCTAGAGGGACGTTATGGTGACCATCAACTTGCTGCAGCATTTAGGACCCAACTAAAAACGAGGGTCCACCAGTCAGGCGAGTCCCTACAAGAATTCGCGATGGCGGTGGAACAACTGGCCCATAAGGCCCTCAGGGGCCTACCTAATGATTTCATCGCTGGAGAGGCGGCCTACACCTTCGGCAGCGGAGTTCGAGACCCGGAAATAAAACAACAGCTACTCTTAGCAGAGCATCGCACCATCAACGCAGCTCTGGCGGCGGCCCTCAGGATGGAGGCAGCCAAGTTGACTGCGAACGTCTCGGCATCGCACCGGATTAGGAGCGTCGCGGCGGCCGACGTCGAGGAGCGTCAACCGAAATCACCAGAGCGACGAAGACGAGGAGTGCCTACCTGCTGGTCCTGCGGCGAGCCTGGACACCTGAGGAGGGACTGTGACCGATCTGGTCACAAACAGGAAAACTAAAAGGGGCCGATGCGATGAGGGGCACGTCGGCGCCGTCATCACCATCCCCTCGGCTGATCTTGAAGACGGTTAACAGAAGATGCGACGATGGGCTGATTGCTGACGGATGGATAAGAGGCCGCCCATGCAGAGTACTGGTAGACACCGGGGCGTCGCTCACTATCGCCAGACCGGAAGTCGTGCGTGGACTACCTGGGAGGACGCCGCTGCGCCGGTATGAGCTACGTACTGCCTCAGGCGAGAACCTGCCCATCCAAAAAGAGGTTTTCCTGGACTTGACCTTGGGAAAGAGGAGACTGGAGATGTGGGTGTTCGTCGCCAACATCACTGAAGACGTCATCCTGGGACTCGACGCCATGCGGATCTTCGATGCAACGGTGGATGTCAGGCGCCGTATCCTGCGGTTTGGTCAGGATAAAGTGTTCCTGAGGGACGTCGAAGACCAACCCATTGCAAGCAGACTCACCTTGGAGAATCATGTGACAATCCCGGCAGGCTGCGAGATGGTGGTGACGGCAAGACTGGACGGACAGCCGAAGAGAAACCTGCTCCTCGATTCGCAAACAACTCCGATAGATGGGGTTTATGTGGCCAGATCCCTACTCCCGAAGCAGAAGGTGGTACCGGTGAGGGTCCTGAATGTCACCAATCGGGACAAGGAGGTGCCTAGTGGAACTGTACTAGGTAACGTCGAGCCGGTGGTATCTGTGACGTCGCTGGCAGAAAACGAGGAGTGTCATCGACCACGTCCAGATCTAGACCCATCACTGAAAGAGCTGGCTCGAGAATTGCCGGCGAATTTAAGCAAAAAAGAAAGAAGACAAGTCCACGATCTACTGACAGAGTTTCAGGACGTGTTCAGTCTGTCTGAAAACGACTACGGGAGAACGGAGAAAGTTCAGCACCGCATTGACACCGGAAATGCTCGCCCAATCAGACAGCCTCCTCGACGCGTCCCTCTAGCTAAACAGAGGGAGATTGACAGCCAATTGGAGGGCATGAAAGCAAGAGGGGTCATCGAGGAATCCGACAGCCCTTGGTCATCACCTGTAGTGCTGGTGAAGAAGAAGAATGGGGACCTGCGTTTCTGCGTGGACTACAGAAGACTGAATGACGTCACCAGGAAAGACTGCTTTCCCCTCCCACGAATTGACGACATCTTGGACACCCTTGCCGGAGCAGAGTGGTTCTCGACGTTGGATCTCAAGTCAGGATACTGGCAGGTGGCGCTACATCCTAAGGACAAGGAGAAAACGGCATTCTCTACAGGCCAGGGACTATGGCAGTTCACCGTTATGCCGTTCGGCCTCTGCAACGCCCCGGCTACATTCCAGAGACTAATGGAGTCCGTAATGAGACGCCTGACATACGACACCTGTTTGCTGTACCTTGTTGACGTCATCGTGGTGGGCAAGACTTTCGGCGAACAGCTGTTGAACCTGAGGAAAGTGTTCGAGAGACTGCGACAAGCCAGACTGAAGTTGAACCCGAAGAAATGTCATCTATTCCAGAAGAAGGTCAACTACTTGGGACACGTAGTAGGGACCAACGGAGTGGCCACGGACCCGGAGAAGCTACAAGCCGTCAGAGGATGGCCGAGACCGAGGGACAAACAGGAGTTGCGCCGCTTTCTCGGCCTCTGCACTTATTACAGAAGGTTCGTAGCTGGGTACGCCAACATCGCTAAGCCTAACCCAGCTGACCGAGGAGAAACGACAATTCCAGTGGACGGACGAGGCGGAGTCATCCTTCCAGTCACTGAAAGAGGCGCTCTGCACTGCTCCTGTACTGGGATATCCCATCCCTGGAAGGAAGTTCACGCTCGACACGGACGCTAGCAAAGTAGGCATCGGCGGAGTACTCTCTCAGGAACAGGACGGGCAAGAGAGGGTGATTGCCTACTTCAGCCGAACATTGTCCAAGGCTGAGAGAAACTACTGCGTGACCCGTAGAGAACTTCTTGCCATTGTGGAAGCCCTGAAGCATTTCCACAAGTATTTGTATGGCCAGGAATTCCATCTGAGGACAGACCATTCTGCACTCACCTGGCTATTGGGCTTCAAGAATCTGGAGGGGCAGACCGCCCGTTGGGTTCAACGTCTGCAGGAGTACAACTTCACCTCTGAACACCGACAAGGGAAGAAACATTCCAACGCTGATGCCCTGTCACGACGTCCGTGCCTGGATGGCTGCAAACACTGCCTGAAAGTAGAAGAGCGGGATGGCGCCCACGCAGTCCGAGCAATTGCCGCCCAGCCGAGCCCAGGATGGGACAACGCCGCCATATGGAGGGAGCAGCTGGAGGACCCAAACATTGGACAGCTACTACGTGATGTGGAGTCCGGCCAGAGACCAGTATGGGCCGATATCGCCAACCGTAGCACCACTTACAAGAGCTACTGGGCCCAGTGGGAATCCTTCACTGTCAAGGACGGTATCCTGAAGAGGATTTGGGAGTCGGCCGATGGAAGGACCCGCATAGAACAACTTGTCCTGCCCAGGAGCAAGGTGAAGGAAGTGCTGGAGGAGACTCATGCTGGAGTGACTGGAGGCCACCTGGGAGCCAACAGGACGCTGGACAAGTTAAGGCAGAGGTTCTATTGGTTGCATCAGAGAACCGACACGGAACAATGGTGCCGAAGATGCGACACCTGTGCAGCCAGTCGCGGACCAAGGACCCGCAGCAGGGGAGCCATGCAGCAGTACAACGTGGGAGCTCCTTTTGAGAGGATCGCCATCGACGTTGCTGGACCGTTCCCGGTCACGGATCGCGGGAACCGCTACCTGTTAGTCGCCATGGATTACTTCACAAAATGGCCAGAGGTGTACGCGATTCCCAACCAAGAGGCTTCGACGGTGGCCGACGCGCTGCTTGACAACTTCATCTGCTGATTCGGGGTGCCCCGGGAATTGCTCGAGCGTCTGGGGGTGCACAAAACCAGGACCACTCCCCTCCACCCACAGTCCGATGGTATGGTGGAACGCTACATCAAAACCTTGGAAGAGCATCTGCGGAAGGTGGTGTCCAACCATCAACGAGACTGGGATGCCAGAGTCCCACTGTTCCTCTTGGCCTACAGAGCTTCGGTCCACGATACAACAGGGATGACACCGGCAAACATGGTCTTCGGGAGAGAGCTGCGCCTGCCCTGTGATCTGCTGTTTGGCACGCCACCCAGCGCCGACCAGCCAGCAACTGACTATGTGGCAGAACTCACCGAGAAGTTGAATGGAGTTCACCAACTGGCCAGAGAGCACCTCAAGATGGCCAGCGACAGGATGAAGGTGCGCTACGACAGATTAGCCAACTCTGCAGGATTCCAGGAGGGCGACCTGGTGTGGCTGTATCGACCTACCAGGACCAAAGGGAAATCACCAAAGCTGCAGCGTGCCTGGGATGGACCATAACGCGTGGTGACCCGGATCAACGACGTGGTGTACCGCATCCAGCGACAACCTCGAGGGAAGATGATGGTGGTGCATCTGGACCGATTAGCAGCCTACCAAGGGACTGCCCGGGACGAGCAGCCCTAAGGAGGGAGCAATGTGACAGCGACGTGAGATTCGAACTCACGACCAGCGTCCCGCGAGAGAGCATATCGCGCGGGCTTCGCGGGGAAAGGGGAAAGGAGCCTACACGCGAGGGGAGGCTGCACGCGCAGCTGCTACTTAACGCAGTGAATGTGGAACGACCTTCCCAACTATTCCAGAAGTCCGTCGAAGTGGAGATATCGAGATAATTCTCTACACACCTGTAGAAATTTCTCGCAACTATGATTTTGCTATAAAAGAGCAAGCGCCAGCGAACTAGAGCAGAGTTTTCAGTTATTCAGTCAGTGAGTAAGCCAGAGCAAGCAAGCCAGACTTGTGTGCCGGAGTTCGACTCGAGTGTGCGTCCGCATCTGCGTCAGCATCCGAAGGCCTGAGTTCGAGTGCAGTGGACCGCAGTTGGAGGGACCCGAGTTCGAGTACAGTGAACTGTCTCTGAAGGTCTGTGGTTCGAGATACCGTGAACTCGAGTGACTGAGATAGAAGAACTGTGAACTGAGAACTGGTAGTTCTGATTTGTAAATAGTGCTTTGTAAATATTAGTTAAGATTAACAGTTCATTGTTGTGCGTAATAGTCCAAGTAAATTGTCATTGTCGTCGGTGGAGTGCTATAACGAATACTGTGTTGAGTGAAAATCCAATTGTTGACGAGAGCGTTTAAGGCGAACTGTAGAAAGGAATTATTGTTGTGACGAATAAATTACATTGTTGTAACTAATAAAAGTCACACTATTTTGAGATATAGCCTATTTACTTATTTATTGCACTAAGGAATATGTCTCGTTTTCTTTTACCTAGTTGTTACATTGAAAAACAGATGTTGCTGGTATCATCTGATCAGTTATCTAGTTCTTACATTACATTCTGTGCAATTTTTGCTATGCTGTAACAGAGGTAACTAAAAAATGCAAATTTCGAGTTACCTAGTTCTTGCATTCAGTTGACGATATGAGGAGGGGACAGTCAGAGCTTGTATAGGGTGATTGGCGTATGACAGGAGTGCAACATGGATATGTATTAATTGAATATTCAACACATAATGAATTCTCTTTGTCTTTATTTCTCTCCCGCTAGCAGTTTAGCAACAGCACAGTAATGTTGATGAGTACTGACTGAACTCATATATCTTCTAAAAACTGCTGGTGGTATAGATGCTGATTACAATTAGCAGTCCACATGCTAAATTTAATATTTCTTTGGACTCCCTATATTTCTTTTGACAATTGTTTTACAATTTTAGTTTTTATATTTCTGAGTAACTTAACAAGTTTTCTTTCAGAATATGTGTTATTGCCTTTTTATTCTATTACTGAAATCCACTATTTTAATTCGGTCTGATTATTATCTATGTTTCTTTTCATAACCTCTCCCTTTCTTAGTGTCACAATTCTTACAAACTTTACTGAATTTTCTTCATGTCTGATTTTTTTTTTTTTACTTGGTTATTTAACAAATTTAACAACACTTTTAGGTTATTTAATGTCGATGGGATAAGTGATAACGAGATGATATTTGGCAAATGAGGCCGAAGATTCACCATAAATTACGTGACATTTGCCTTACAGTTGGGGAAAACCTCGAAAAAAACCCAACCAGGTGATCAGCTTAAGCGGGAATTGAAACCACATCTGAACGCATCTCCGGATCGACAGGCAGGCACCTTAGTCAACTGAGCTATGTCATTGGCAGTGTCTGATCTTGTCTTATTTATTAGCATCATATTGTTTTTTCATTTTAAATGAGATGTAAATCCTATGTAAATGTAACTTCTCATCATATTTTTTACAATTTAATATTTTTGAAATAAGATTCAGAGCAAAATATATGAAGCAGTTCACAATCCAATCATGTGTTTCAAGACTCTCCAACAGGAAGACATTCGGACAACCTTTGACTAAGATATTGTTGACAATTTAGAAAAAACATTTCAAAATTCTTTAAATTACTAATTGGAAAACAATTTGTCAAGACCAACTAACTCAGAAATATATTATGAAGTCAGTAGCTAAAAGCTGTTGTAGTCTGTAATATATAGAGTTACCAGATACTCTTGGGTTAAAAACAGGACAAACTGGTTCAAAAAGCAGAACACAAAAACAATTGTAGATGTCCTATTTCTTAGCACTTTTTTTTAGATACAAAAGTTAAATTTAAGCTGCAAAATTGATATTAGGCCTATTCTGTAATTTGTGTGGCATATATTAAATAATTATCTGTACAATATACTAAAATAATTAAAATACAGTTAAAACAAAAAATACAATTACAGTACAGTACCTTTCAGTGCCAGCACTGTATATATGAAAAACACCAACCAATTTTTTATTAGGCCTACCAAATTTTACGAAAACTACTTTACTTACCATATACACATTCGCTGAAGGTGACTAAAACAATGGGTTTCACTAGACTCAAAACAATAATTTCGCATGTTTACAATTTTACTGATGCAGATTTTCAGGTGGAAAAAAAAAATTTTGGCTTAACATCATGTTACTGATGGTGCAGTGGAACATGCTACTGTTTATGCATGTTGATTGGCCGATTTTATGAACAAAGTGTGATCTGCCATAGTTTATTCATGGCTTGTATTCCAAAGAGAATACTGACCAGTGACACTAACACTTGAAGCACTATTGTACCACTGAAGTCAGTTCAGCCTCTGAATAAAATATATGAACGAAAAACTAAAGTATTATTCACAGTTCAGAATTATGTTTTCAAACATAATTATTGATAATTAGATGATTGGGACTTTTTCATAAAAATACGGACATTTAACAAATCTTAAAAAATAAATATCGACAGAAGGACAACCTTCAAAATACGAACATGTCTTGCTAAATATGGATGTTTGGTAACCCTAGTAATATATGATAAGATATAACATAATATAATACAGAGCCTTCAAATAGATGTCAATTCGTGAGTGTGAGGCAGTGCACGGCAGCAGGAAGCATGCTGTTTGCCGGCAAAGTCGGGTAGTCATAGGTCCATAAGTCAAGCATATAGATAGCTGCTAATGCAAATTACAGTTATAATAACCACCTACCTTTGCCAAAGAAGATTTTGGAAATGATGTCCTTGTGCCACCAGATATTTCTCACACCTTTCAAGAATATTTTCATTGAGACATATTAATTCTTTTTCTGAAATTGCTGCAATTTCCCTTCTTATATTGTCCAACGTATGTGGGTTATTCCAATACACTTAATTTGTCCAGTTCCCCCATAAAGAGAAATCGTATACAATAAGATCTGAGAATCGTACTGGCCATATTCCCTTACTAATGATTTTAGCTTCAGAAATTTCCGCAATTATTGCTAACAAGAGATCAGTCTTGTTAAAAAATCCCTATGTACATTCAATACCAGATAATTCTTCTAGGAATGATATGATTATGTTATCCCTGTATCTCTGCGCATTCATGGTATTTAAAAAGAATATAGGTCCTATAATTCTGTAAGCATTTATTGCGCATTATACACTAATTTTTTGGTCAAGTAATAACATTTTGTATACAAGATCAGGTTTTCTATACTCTAAGATCTGTTGTTCTATGTCGCTACTTGACCAAGTAATTAACACCATGTTTCTTCATCCGTGAAAAAATTAAATGTGGATCAATAGAGCCATTATTAACATTATCCAAAACCCAATTGCAGAAATTTATTCTTACATTATCACGTGGCTGTGATTCCTGAACAAATCAAGTGGTACATGGCTATTTTTTTATTTGACACATTAATTTCGTTATTTTACAGTGTATATTCTTCTAATACCGTATGTAATTTCTATTTATGGGGAAATTAAAAAAAATAAAGTGTATCATAATAACCGGCATATGTTTCAAGAACTAAAAACAATATAGGAAAGGAAATTGCAGCAATTTCAGAAAAACTAATGCGTGTTAATGCAAATGTTCTTAAAAGGTTTGAGAGATGTGTGGCGGCACAAGGACATCATTTCCAACATCATCTATAATAAAGGTAGGTGGTTATTGTAATTATAATTTGCAAGAGCAATCTATGTGCTTGACTTAAAGGGCTATGAATATCTGACTTGCAAGCGAATAGCATGCATCCAGTCACCACGCACAGCTGCACACTCAATGATGGATGTCTATTTGAAGGCCCTGTATAATACAGAGCAAGTCAAACCAAAGTTACCAACAGTCTTATCTAGCCATGAGACTGTTTTCTAACAGGCAGCACATTGGGTTTTGCCAGCCTCTTGTTTGTTTTATGCCTAGTAAAGGACACAGTGCATGCATTTTTCTAATCAGTTCTTGCATTGCAACAGCAACACAATTGAGGCACTCAGAAGCAAAGTGATACAAGTGACATTTAGTAAGTTTTGAGATAAGTGACTTTGAAGTTGAAACGGAAATTTAAAAAATCTGTTACAGGACTATGTTGCTGTAAATTTACAGTTGTATATGTTGGTACCTATATTTTTTAACTTCTAAATAGAAATTATCTACTCTAAAACAGTTTAGGTAAAATAGGGTCCTAAAGTCACTTGTGTTATTTTGCCACGAAAATATGTTTGTGGAAAAGTAATATAAGTGCAAGGGTTTTCAGTATTCTTATATTATTTAAAACAAGAATAAGGACATTGCTTACAACATTGAAACATTTCAGTCTTAACAGCACTTGAGCTTTCTTATTATCATATTATAACAAAAAATGTGTCTGTATAACCGAAAGAATCAATCAATCAATCAATCAATCAATCAATCAATCAATCTTCTTAATGTATCCAGTTGCTTGCTGACAACATAAAGTCAACTATAGTCTACTGTAGTATTTTCAGTTCTTCTTTTTCATAGTAAATTAGGGGTATTTTGATCGGTGTTCATTATAGACGCCTGTTGCTAGTAGCCAGAGTTGGGGTGTAGTCAATATATACTACAGAGATGTGTCTTCTCCAACTGGTACTGATGATTTTAATTTACTTCTTTTGTGGTTTATGGATGGACAGTGTAGAAGAATGTGTTCTAGATCTTCATCATGATTATTACACCACAGACAAGTAGGATTATCAGAAAGGTGAAATTGGTGTAGGTACAATTGAGTGACAATGTGATCTGTTCTGGCTCTTGTTAAAAATGTTTGAACATGTCTGGGCAAGTTTTTGTACATTTCCAGGTCATTCGGTTTCTTTTTAACGGACTGTAAAATTTTTCCTTTGTCAGCAGAGAGCCAATTTTTTATCCATAAGTTCATAAAATGAAACTTTACTGAAGTAAAGGCATTGGATAGAGATATCACTTGAAGAGGTCTTGGTTGCAAATATGTTGCCTGTTTCGCAACGTTATCGACTTTCTCGTTTCCAGGTAGTCCACAATGACTAGGTATCCATTGAAATTTTATTTTCTTTTGGAGTTTTTTTATTCACTTATTTGTTTCTGAATTGGAATAATTCTATGTGCGTATAGGTGTGGTACATATTTGATTATATTAAATATAGCCCCCTTGGAGTCGGTTTAAGTATTCAAATAGATCTTTCAGAAATTTGAGTAACACACTAAAGAGCAGCATCAATAGCTAGCAATTCAGTGTCAAGACTGGAGGAGGCTGAACATGGTATGAAGTAATTTTCTTGATATTTTGGAATATAATACCCTGCTCCTGATGTTCCATCATCAGGGTTTAGAGATTCATCTGTATAAATTTGAAGGTAATCCTTATATGTGCTGCAGAGTAGTTCCATGGCATCTAACTTAAGAATGTATGGAGGGACATTTTTGAAATGATTTCCTGGAATTTGTAGGCAATGTTCTGGAATTATCCATTTTCATGGAGGAATTTCATTTACAACTGGAGTTTTAGCAATGAGTGTGTCTGTGTTATAGATTGGTATTTCTTCCTTGTTTATTTTGCAGAAATTACATAGGATATTATCTGACAGTTTGAAGAATATCTGAGATCTGGATGAGGCTTGAAATTTTAAATGTATTTTTAGATCCTTTTTTAATACATAGTGTCTGATTGGTTGAATATTATATTCAATTTCTAGGGCAACAGTTGATGTGGTTTATGGTACTCCGAAAGAAGAGGGGTAAGAAAGTTTCAAATTTTAAATGAAATTCAGCCTTAGTCGCTGTTCATTACGTCACTAGCCTCATCTAATGAAGTCACATCTCTCTCTGCTGAAACATCTATGTTTCTGTCATGAAGTGCATCTGTAGTGCTCCTACAGCGAATATTCCTTCAACTTCCTCTTCCACGCACTTTTCCACGTTCTGCAGTCCTTATTATAGACCCATCCTAATGCTTCAAGTCATCAAAGAAAGAGTGGTGTATGAATGGGATGAATTTCATTAGCTATTTCAAGTTGCTCCACTTAGCAAAAGTTATTCTTATTGGATCACTGTATCGTTGGTCCAGCTCAATGTGTGCAGCCTTTCCACGAATATGTTTCGAATATGTAATCTATTACCTCTCTCCATTATGGCAAATGAATTAGTCATACACAGAAGAAACGCAACAACAATATGTAAACAACGCACTTGTATTAGTTTGCCTCTCAGTGAGAACTCTGTATGCATTGTAACACAAGTGTAAGGCCAACATGGAGCAGTAATGACTGGAACTGCACTTATATTACTTTTTCTCTGAACAGAAGTGACGTTAAAGATTTAGAATATATACTTATCTCACTTTTTAAAAAAATGTCACTTATATTACTTTGCTTCTGAGTGCCTCAACTCTGTTGGTACTTTACGATGTTAATCTCAATTGGTTAGTTGTATGAATTGTATTAAGAAATACAGCACATTTTCCTCATTGAAATGTATCTACTGTAGAAGTCTTACGAGTTGTGTCGTCGTCATCATCATCATCATCATCATCCTACATATTAGACCTAGTGATTTGTTACGGTCTCTATCCATTGTTTTTTAGGACTTCCTAAGCTTCTGCAACCTTTGGAATGTATCATAGGATTCGTTTTGGCGAGTATCAGGCATTCTAGCATCATGTTCTTTCCAGTTCAGTCTATATTGATTTATATGTTGAATAATTGAGTCTATTCTTTATTCTTTGAGTATGTCCTCATTCCTTCTAAGGAACAGCCAACAGTTCTTCTCAGGAACCTCAGTTCCGCTGCTGTAAGTCTTCCTTTGTCTGCCCTCCTGAAAGTCCATGCCTCACTGCCATATGTAAGAATTGGTCGTACAAGAGTTTTATAGATCCTAAGTTTAGTGTGTGTTTGCACTTGAGTTTCCAGAGGCTACACCATTAACGAATAAGTGTATTGCTCTAACAGATATGTATTGTATGTGAGGATGAAGTTGAGTCCAAGAAAAGCACTCCTCTCCTAGCACACTTTGTAAGTGTCAGTGACTCATAAATTGAATTCAGGTCACCCGGTAGCATGTAACACAATTTCCTCAATCAATCCCTGATTTTTTTTTCTTATTGGATGCTGGAATCAATGCCCGATTTTTTTTTTCTAATGAAGCTTGGTTTTACCCAAATTGCTTTATGAACACTCAGAATACCCACATTTCTTCTCATGAAGTCCCATTATATTATTAAAAAGTGGGAGTATGGCTTGTGTGGCTAGTGTATGAGGAATAGTTGGGCTCATAATTTTTTATGAAACACTTAATTTGGAATAAATTCTGTGAGTGTTCACAACTTCTCACGAGATAAAAAAATTAATTATCCATTTTTGAGCACATACACACTGGCACAATCAATGGAAGCGGTACATAAAATGTTCGACTATGAACCATCCTCACATGCATATCTTCAATTGTTTGTCTTAGAGCATGTTTCGATAATTTCTTTCTTCTTATCGAGAAAGGAACCTGTTTCTCACCACTTTTTAAATAATTTCACAACAGTGTTATTCAGTGGTTGTGCAGCCTCAGGAAAATGCTGCCAAAACTTGCAAAATTCATATGACTTCAACAGATACAATCCAACGAGGAAAATGCTTTGCTGTACTGTGTATCTAACCATGGTTAAAATACGTATTTCTCAAGACAGTTCAAACAGCTAAGTGAGATCGACAATGTAAGGTAAGATACCAGCAGAATTGTCTCTGGCTTAGTGCAACAACTGATAAGGAAAACCCATGCACTGTGTCCTTTGCAAGGCTTACGCCAAATAAGAGCCGGGAAAACCCAAGTGACGCCAATAAAAAAAAAAACAATCTCATGGCTAGGAAAAGAATATTTTCCGTAACTTAGGTTTTACTCACTATGTATAATATAATATGAGGTGCAATCAAATGAAAATGAGTCACAATGCGTATATCTCACTGCAGGCAAGTTGGAACCACTGGAATTTGATTGCTGAACTGACATCTGGTGGAAACTTGCGAAAGCACAGTTACAACCTCTGCTTACACACTAGTTGTTCGTTTATTGTGGTGAAAGTAAGGATAGAGATATGCGTGTTCATCCAGCATCACCAATGGAGGCAGGTAAAGAAGAACAGTGAAGTGTAGTGCGATTTTTGACTGCTGAAGGAGTAGGAGGATGAGAAATCCATCATCGCATGTCTGCTGTTTATGGCAACATGTCATGTTCACATGTAATGGAATGGCACAAGAGATTCTGAAAGGGACACATGTCACTGCAAGACAATGCTCGCCCAGGACAGACTCATCGTGCCATCCTGTTATTGCTGAGGTTCATGGTCTTGTACGGGGAAAACCGATGGATCACTGTGGAAGAATTTCGTCGTTATATTAAAAGAAATTTCGGCACAAGTATAAGGAGAGACATAAGACAGAGATTATACAATATAATGCCAAAACCAGCTACTAAATATACCTGTGAAATGTGGACAATGAGTGCACGAGATAAACAGTGATTTGAGGCTGCTCAAATGATGTTTGAGATCCCTATGTGGTGTGACAAGGGGAGACAGATTGAGAAACGAAGAAATCAGAACACAATTAGGAGAAATAAACATTGTATGTAGAGGAGACAGAACAATATCAGAAGAAATGTAGGTATACTGAGGATATCCAAGACAATCACTAAAATATCAACCAAGGGGACAAAGAGACATGGGACAACCTTCCAGGATATGGATTGTTAGCCTTGGAACAGTTATAAAGGCCTAAACCTTGTCAGGCAGAAGAAGAAGACTGCTTGCTATTTTTCCAAGGACACACTTTTGACAGTGGATGTACAATCTTCCTAGATAAACTGATGAATATGAACATAATCTCCCCAATAGCTAACGAGAAATGAAACTGCATCGACAGATAAAACAGTCAATGCCAAGATCCAGGTTTGTGTTATCAGGTAGATTAAACGTGTATTTCAGTCAGTGGCGGCCAGTGAGGCATTCTGGTGGTGGTGCCAAAAATGAAAAAAGGTTGCACGCAAATCACTCTAGTGAAAGGTGACAATCACAACTCACGTTTACATTATGTTAAATAAAACAAATTAATTAAACCAGCTATTTCACCTGGTGTGCAGTTAATAATGCACCTAGTAACAGTTACAATACCATTTCCGAAACTAATAACGAAATTTACAAATACGCTAACGCAAAACTTTCACAGTATAGGCCCTAGTTAAGTCAAATACTTTTATAACTTTATGGTAAAATTACTGGCAAAAACACATGAGATGAACAATGATACAGATAATAAATGAACATGTTTGCACTTTACTTAAACAGGCCAACGAATCCAATGCGGCAGCCTGAATAACACATGTTCATGTCCTACACAGATCTCATGTATCGTTAACAAAAGCATCAATACTAGCAACAGTGTAGCGATATTTAGGCCGGGTGCACACAGAATCAGACGCAGCGTGACGCGACATTTTGTCTCGTGGTACTTGTCTCCCATTGATTTCTTATGATGTGGTGCACACAGAATCAGACGCGGCGCAACGGTCGCGAGCAGACACAAGGAGACACGAAGAGAGAACATCGAATTACTGCTAGAAGTTCGTCGCAAGGAGACTGTCTGATAGCTGCAGTGTACTGCGCATGCGTTAGTAGTGGCTATGATTGCACGCTTTCATTATTTACAAAAAATACTATTGTTGTGTAGTGCACATTATTCATAATGGAGCTCGATGCGGATAAATTAGTTGATTTAGTACAGGAAAGATACATTTTGTACAATCTTTGAAACAATATCACGAGAATAATGTGGTTTCTGAAAATATGTGAAAAATTGCAAATGAGATGAAAGCACCAGGTGAATAATAATTTATAATAATAACACTGCGTAACAAATGTTAACATTTTTTTCGCGCTAGCCATGTGATATGTTTTCTATATAATTTGAGCCTCCCTTTATACGAATATGACAATAAAAACAGTTGTTGGTTACGGTTTTTGAGAAATTTTGGAATTTATATCTATTCAAAATATTGTTTTATATAATGGCAATAAGGCTAAATATTCACTGTTCAGAAGATTACAGCTTTCTTTTTCTCCATTTTCTTTTACACTGGGCATCAGCTACATCACGTGCTAAAGTCCAACAATAGTCTGTTAGCATATTGGTACTCCACTGTCCTTGGTATCTTTTTTCCATAGTTGAAATTTCTTGAAGGAAGCGCTCATCATGCTCATCACTGAAATCGCACAATTCTCGGGAAAAAATAGTCAAGATGTGAGTGAAGGAAGTGAATTTTCAGGGAAATTTTACAACCCCTAGTTTAATACGCCAACAGTAAATTTTTCACTAGTTCTTCATAGTTCTCACTTCTACAGTTATCCAGAAAATTAATTCAACCTCCTTGAATGCAACCCAGATGGCTGTCTCTTTTCCTTCCAGCAAGGATTCGAAGTGATTGTCCATTATTTCTCTAATTTGTGGTCCATTGAGAAATCCCTCTTTTATTTTTGAATCACTAATAGCAGGAAATGTTAAGGAATGCGCGCTGGTCCGAGTCATCATGGGAGAAGAAATTTTGTCATGAAATTTCGGTCAGTGTATGGGACCGATGCCCACCTAGTATCGTGATGCACTTGGGGAGCTACGATAGGTAGCGAAAGCCAGATATAATGACTGGGGGATCATCGTGCTAACCACACAATACCTCCATTCTAGTTGGATGATCGTCCACCTCTGTTTTGGCATGTGGACGAGAGGCCTGCAGCCGGCTGGACTCTTCATGGGGTGTAGCGCCACAGATTATTAATAGCAGGGAATTTTTCCTGGATATTTTTAAATGCTTCAGTTTTATAATTTATCCCTTTAACAAAATTCTTCATTAACCCTAACTTATTGTGTAAAAGGGGTAAAATTACTTCGCTTTGAGGTACAAGGGGTTGATTTATAATATTTTTCTTCCTTGGCTCTAGTGATTGTCGTTTTATTTTATAATGCTTATCTCGAGCGCGAGTCCACACCTGTGGAGTAACGGTCAGCGCGTCTGGCCGCGAAACCAGGTGGCCCGGGTTCGAATCCCGGTCGGGGCAAGTTACCTGGTTGAGGTTTTTTCCGGGGTTTTCCTCAACCCAATACGAGCAAATGCTGGGTAACTTTCGGTGCTAGATCCCGGACTCATTACACCGGCATTATCACCTTCATTTCATTCAGACGCTAAATAACCTAGATGTTGATACAGCGTCGTAAAATAACCCAATAAAATAAAATAAAATATCTCGAGCGCGACTGTCCAATTCGTACAGAAAGCAGCAAAATTTTGTGTAGCCTAATTGCATTTCAAAAATCAATGCTACAACCTTCAAATCCGCACATATAAACCATTCGTACTTTGAATATTATCATTAAAGCACACTTTAAAGAAATACACGTCTTACATAGAATACTAACACCACAGAAATATCCTGGTAAACTGAAGCGTTTTCATACAGCAAACCTGTTTCTTCCCCTCCAAATGGAACCGAAAAGGGCAATAAAACAATTTCCGCTTCTAGAAGTGGTTTTGACATGGTGGTATATTGCAAAATATAAACTACAGTAATGTAATTAAAGCTCATAGTGAAAGAAATGCACATCTCAAGTAAAATCAGGTAAACTCAAGTGCATTTATACCGCGAACCTGTTTCACTCCCTCGAAATAGACTCGTAGAAGGGCAATAAAATAATTTCCCTTTCTACAAGTGCTTCTAACATGGTGCCCTACTTATACTAACATTGTTTTCACATAATGGGTCTTCACATTTGTAAAACAAAATAGTTACACACGAAATACGGTAATTTTTTTAATAAAATGAATAGAAAATTAATTATATTGTGCATCTCAAAAACCCGAAGTGATGGAACATTTTGCTTGTTATTTTTTTAATTCAGGAGGTCGAAATTAGTAAGAATTTGTTAGTTTTATGTCTGGCGCAAAATGACTGTTGACCAGTGCAATTTGTAGTAAGCCTAATTTTTAAGACTCTTTTAATCGTATAGATTTTTAGGAGCTTGTGTCCTTAGGAAATAATAAGCAAATACAATAGAATTTTTCATATAGACAGTCCTCTATTATTGACGCCATTTTCTAGCCTAGGCCAGTTTTCCAATCCCACAGCCAGCAAATCAGTTGTCGCGAGCAGACAGTTTTAAGCTGTTGCGAGACGTTGCAAAACGTCACGCCGCGCCGTGTCGCATCTGATTCTGTGTGCACCAGGCCTTAGTTGCCACAAAATGTTTTCGTGCAAGTCTGCGCTTGATGGTTCCCTACCTAATGCCTCCAACATCCCTGCCACCTAACGAAATTTATGCATTACTGCACTCTAGGGGGCAGAATGTTAACTACAAGTCAAATTGAATTCGGCTCAGCCTGCCATAAGAAACGCATATAAACCAGAATCAGTAGCCTTTTGTACAGTGATATATGGAAACAGACAATGCCACACCGAACTGGCTCCAATGTTAGGAAAAACGCTGCAAAAGTGCATCCTGATCTGTGTGCGCACTCGTTCAGATGAAATACAAATAAAATGTGTATAAAATAAACTATTACAACTGCTTCTTAGGATATTATTTTTTATTTCTTTCATTAGTGGCGCCATGGCACACTGGCACTGCCCCAAAAGCCTCCCTGATTTCAGTCATACTTTCGAAATCGAATTTTGCACCAAGAAGTTACTTTCTCCGTAAGAAAATTTAAACAAGATTGATAATGGAACACAAAATTGAAATCTTATGAACAGATTTACTATGTCATATTATTATATAGCTATATTCTTAAACACAGTTTAACTCTGATGTAAGAAAAACATAAGAAAGCTCGTGAGTACAAAGATGAGACCAGTGCAAAGATTACAAAATATACACCAAAACGTTCTAAATTGCGGGGAAATTAATGGTAGATTATTAAAAAAAAGATGTGACTTGAGATTTTTCTATTGCTGGTGATGAATGTAAAAATCATCAGATATTCCGCTCATTGGAGTCATTCACAAAAGGCTAAATTCCTGTCAGTCACGCAGATTTAGTTATTTGTAATGACTCCAATGAAAAGGATGTCATTTTTTGCCAACCTTCCCACACTCCTGAAGGCGAGAGTAGAGCCAACTTTCAATCGTTATGAGATTCTTACATTCGTGACCAGTAGCAGAAAAAGCCCCAAGCTACATCTTTACATTCTTCTTCTATGACACAATTATCGTTTAGTTACCTTAGTTTCCCTAATAATAGCCATCCAGCACCTTCTTATAAAGATATCATATCAGCCTACAGTTTACAGAAGTAATTAATGGAAACAACATAAAATGACAGTAAATTCGAAGTTCATAAATATTAACTTCAATTGGATAATAAGAACACATTTTAAAAATACCTGAATTATACTTACATAAGTCTTGAGAAGGGCGATATCTGCTTCATCCAGAGCTGCAAGAGAAAGAAACCCCAAAACGAATTAAAACCAAACTTTCTTGTGATGTAAAATGCAGTTTTCGAACTATTGTATGTATTTATTAGCCGTCAGAATACAAGGATTCATGGCATCGTCAGATAACAATTAGATGTTAATACAATAGTATAATTGTAATGTAAACAAATACAATAGTAATGACAACAATTATAATTACAACATAATAATAATCACTTTGTAATATTGTATATTTTATTATAATGACAATCTTGGCAGTTCAACTTATGACCAGCGTGCTTCTACCAGGTACCTGGAGAGGATGGTAAGGAGCAGTAAACAGGGAAAACAACAGCAATCAATAACAGTATATAAAATAGAGATTGTTACATTTCCTGTTCAAGATTAAAATTTAGGTACTTGTTTATGCTCAGTGGCATGTGCTTATATATATAATATATATATATATATATATATATATATATATATATGGAACTTCGGAAAATGTATTATGTGTCTTTCACGTGTTCATATTTCGCCTTGCTATTGGCCATCATTAGGCGTGTGTGTGGTGTGTTTTTTTTTTTTTATTTTATTGAGAACATCAACTGCATGCCCCATTACATAGTAATATTACATGCATTATACTGAACAATTTACACGTGGTATTACAATAATATGCTACAATTTCCTTTTTTTCATAATATGAGAGTTGAATTTGCCCATCACCTTAACTAATTTTAATACTCTAATTATAAGCTTGAAATTTCTATATATATGCCTTGGGTTATTTACATTTAAAATTACAATATTCCTGATAATAATCTTACATGTTTCCATAATATGAAAATGAGTACATCTTATCTTTGCCAATTTTTATCATTTATAGCCTACCTAAATAAAAAAAAAAAAAAAACTTGAAATGTCTACATTATATCTAAAGTGAGCCATATGTACAATTTTATTATTCTTTTACCTTTTGATTATATTTGTTTGTAAGACCGACTACCTGAATTTTATATCTGCTTAACCATCTGTTTTCTTATATTCTATATTTACAGTTTGTTTGTCTTATTGTTATTTTATAATTGATTCCATTATTGTGTATCTACAAGTTAATTGAGTATATATACTTACAAAATGATCTCAAATGAAATTTTATGACAAAATGTACAATTTGATATTTATGTACAATAGGGATCATATAGTAAATACACACGTTTGTGACGCTATTTATAGAATACAATTGTTTTTGGAATACTTATTATTTTATTGTTCTGTTTTTTGGAGAGTTATTTTGTGTGTGTGTGTGTGTGTGCGTGCGTGCATGTGTGTGTGTTTTTTTTTAATGTCTTTACTGAACAACATGCTCCATTACATGAGTAATACTACATGTCTATTTGCGCTTAGAAGATTGCTATTTTCTTACAATCAGAGATGAGACAAAGTGTCATAGTTCTATATGGTCTTGATAATTATATTTACTATTCTCTATATTTGTGTTTCCGTATTGCTTCACACTTTGCCTACTTTCTAAATCTACCTCTCGTATGAATTTACAATATTCCTTGAAGTATTTGGAAATGAGATCAGGTCTGTTTGGTGGCCACCTTCCTCCTTTGGAATTTATGATCTTTTCCAATTTTTGTGTGTATGTGTGTGTGTGTGTGTGCGTGTCTCTATATATATATATATATATATATATATATATATATATATATATATATACATACAGGGTGTTTAAAAAATACGGGGCATAATTTCAGGTATGTATTTCCCACATGTAGACAATCAAAATAGTTCATTACAACATGTGTCCGGAAATGCTTCATTTCCGAGTTATGGCCTTCACAACATTGAAATTCACCGGAACGTTTTTCTTTCCGCAGGTCGTTGTCGTCAAAGGAGACATTAAGAGGGCACTCTGACAGTTCATTCCGAGGCGAAGGTTACATTCAGTGTTGTATAGGCGTTAGACTGTGCGACATGTATTCAAATCAAGAGCTGGCAGAGATACACTTCATGTACGGTATGGCGGACGGCAATGCTGTGCTGGCTCGTCATTTGTACCAGGAGAGGTACCCACAGCAACAATGTCCTGATCGGAAGACATTTGTACGTCTTCATTACCGTCTGTGCGAGTATGGAAAATTTAACTCTCCTGGTTTGGGAAGGGGCGATCAAGATCTACAACTCCAGAAGTACAGGAGGAGATTCTGGAGGCTGTGAACATGACTCCTTCTATCAGCACACGAAGGGTAGCACTGCAAGTCAATGTTCCTCACACGACTGTCTGGAGACTGTTGAAAGAGTATCAATTGTATCCTTATCATTTGCAACGTGTACAGGCCCTGTCACCAGCAGATTACCCTGCACGAGTTAGGTTCTGTCAATGGTTCTTGCAGCAGTGTAGTGTAAATCCGAGCTTTCCTGCCTTAGTATTATTTACAGATGAAGCACAGTTCACACGAGATGGCATAACAAATTTCCACAATCAGCATGTATGAGTGTATGAAAACCCACGTGCGTGCAACTGTTCCATCTCATCACCAGGTGCGGTTCTCCCTCAACATGTGGGCCGGTATCATTGGTGATCGATTAGTTGGACCCCATGTACTGTACTTGTAAACAGACTTACGGGGCAGGTGTACACAAACTTCCTGGAAAACACCATACCTCATGTTTTAGAAGACACTCCACTGATCAATCGTCAACACATTCACTTCTTGCATGATGGCGCTCCTGCACACTTCAGTCGTACGGCTCGCCAGTACTTGGATCGAAGGTTTCCTGATCGATGGATAGGTAGAGGTGGCCCAATTGCTTGGCCTCCACGCTCACCTGATTTGAACCATCTCGATTTCTACTTGTGGGGCCATTTAAAATCAATGGTTTATTCGTCTCTGGTGTCTGATTTGGAATCCCTTCGGAATCGAATTGTGGCATGTTCTGAGGACATACGCAATACTCCTGGAGTTTGGGATCATGTTCGCAGGTCAATGAGACATCGATGTGAGGTCTGTATTCAAGCAGGAGGTGGACATTTTGAACATCTTCTGTAATGAAAACGACCTGCGAAAAGAAAAACGTTCCGGTGAATTTCAATGTTGTAAAGGCCATAACTCGGAAATGAAGCATTTCAGGACACATGTTGTAATGAACTATTTTGATTGTCTACATGTGGGAAATACATACCTGAAATTATGCCCCGTATTTTTGAAACACCCTGCGCGCGCGCGCGCGCGCACACACACACACACACACACACAATTTAGGTGTTCAAAATTGTGGTTAAATCTGCCTATACACATAACAAGCATCTTCTGAATATGTTCCTTGAAGCCTGATGGAATATTCCTACAAATAATAACCATAGATTTCAAATCAGAAAATCTACACCATTATTCACAAAATCTTGAGACCACACACTGCTACTCTCAACACTATCACTGAAAACTTCAAATATTGTGGTCTGAATAGGAGTGATGTTTTCAGTGGCATTATAATACAGAAAATATTAACAATTATTTTCTCTCAACATAAAGTCTGCAAAATATTAGTCAAGTCTACAAGGCCTATAACATCTCCGGTCATTTTTGTGTACACACTCATTCACAGTTCCACCCAGCACATGTGCATACTGTACTAGGAATGTGTGTTCCATGTGGTGTTCCAATGCCATCGATGGACCAATCCTGGTGCATTCTATTATTACCAAATGCTACTGTTCAAAAGGATATTAGAATATTACTGTCATGAATTGACAGACAGATTAATTTCTGTGACAAACAGCCCAGAGTTCAGTGACAAGGTTAGAGGTTTGATGCGGGTATTGGTATGTCTTGTACAGAAAATCAGATTAGCTTGGCTTAGCTTGTTAGTTCCGAGTTCTGCGACAAGTTTAGAGGATTTGGTGAGGGGATAGCTATCTCTTATGCAAAATACTAGGTTAGCTAGGCTCAGATTAGCCCAAAGTTCAATAACAAGGTTAACGGGCTTGGTCAGGGGATAGCTATTCCTTGTACAACGATTATGTTAGCTTTGTCAAGCTTAGACCCTAGTTGGGTGATAAGTTTAGAGGACTTGGTGAGAGGATAGCTATCACTTGTACAAAAAAAATAGGTTAGCTTGGACCCTAGTTCAGGAACAAGGTTAGAGGGTTTTGAGAGGGGACAACTACCTCTTGTACCAAAGATTAGGTTAGCTTGGCTTACCTTAGCCTACAGTCCAGTGACTAGTGGTGTGGTGTGATATGAAGACCTGTGATTGTGTCACTGTGACAAGTGTCACTGGTTCCGACTGTGACTATAGTTCCAAAATCACAGCTCCGAAAAATCGCTATCTCATTGTCAGACTGATGACTCATAGTAATGGTGACTGATGTATGTCGGCTTACATGTTATAGCTCCATAGCCCAGACAACATTGCAAGTCAGTACATTAACTTGAAGAACAACATAACTGGATATAATTAGTTAATGTTCCACTTGAAAGGTTAACATCAGCAACTCTTTGATACTGTAATGAAACTGGAATGCGCTCTCTATATTTGGAAACATACTTGGGAGAAAATACGTGCCCTCACATCATGATAACACACCTCAGAGTGTTTTGCTTTTAGTATACTCACTGCAGTAATCACTACTGTTATTATATTACAGGCATCAGTCCTCCTGAGTCAGTTGTTTTATTTTTAAAGTTAAAAAAAAATGACACTGACATGAGGAAAAATGCTGAAAAAATTCTGCAAGTTACAGTTAGGGCACAAATGCAGATATAATATACTATACTTCGGGTCTCTGCACATACATCTTACATCATAATCATGTAAGAAGTATAGTATAGTATAGTAAACTATACTACTCTCAGGACTCACGAGGATATCAATGAGTCATTCTGTGTCAATTCATCCAGAAAATTCTGAAAATGTCACCCTATGTCACGGATTTTCATAAAAACGTGTTGAATTGTGCTACAAGCATATCTATGGATAGTCTTACAATTTGAATGGATTTTGCGGATTGGTTGCAGAGTAATGACTATTTATTTAGTATTTATTTATTTAACCTGGTAGAGCTAAGGCCATCAGTGAGTCAGTTGTTTTATTTTTAAAGTTAAAAAAAATGACACTGACATGAGGAAAAATGCTGAAAAAATTCTGCAAGTTACAGTTAGGGCACAAATGCAGATATAATATACTATACTTCGGGTCTCTGCACATACATCTTACATCATAATCATGTAAGAAGTATAGTATAGTATAGTATACTATACTACTCTCAGGACTCACGAGGATATCAATGAGTCATTCTGTGTCAATTCATCCAGAAAATTCTGAAAATGTCACCCTATGTCACGGATTTTCATAAAAACGTGTTGAATTGTGCTACAAGCATATCTATGGATAGTCTTACAATTTGAATGGATTTTGCGGATTGGTTGCAGAGTAGTGACTATTTATTTAGTATTTATTTATTTAACCTGGTAGAGCTAAGGCCATCAGGCCTTCTCTGCCCCTCTATCAGGGGATTACAACTATAATATGAATAAAATT
Organism: Periplaneta americana; assembly: GCF_040183065.1. Lineage (NCBI taxonomy): Eukaryota > Metazoa > Arthropoda > Insecta > Blattodea > Blattidae > Periplaneta > Periplaneta americana. Next base: position 92,292,270 of record NC_091122.1, on the reverse strand, counting down.
ACAATTAATATTAAATTTACAATTACAATAAAAATTAAAGTATGACAAGATTACCTGATTAATGAAAGCTAGACAATTTATCATAGAAGTTAAGAACAAAGAATATTTTTGTATTTACTGAATTACAAATTAAACCTAGAATAACAAAATTCTATAGTGATGAAATTACCATATATTGAGATATTTTGTGATAGATTAAGAGAACTATTTACAAGAAACCATGACTGAACGAGTCTCAATTACTGACCAAGTGTCTAGTAAGTTTGCATTTGAATTCAATTTTATTTCGACAGTCCCTGATGCTAGCAGGTACCGAATTCCAGAGTCTTGGCAGGGCTATTGTGAAAGAGGGTGAGTATGAGGAGGTGTGATGGGATGGTATTGTTAGTATTGTTTCATGGCGAGAGCATGTGTTCAGATTGTGGTGGGAAGAAAGGTAAGTGAAGCGAGACAACAGGTACGAAGGAATAGAAGAGTTCAAGATTTCGAAGAGAAGGAGAAGTGAATGTAAATTCCTTTTCTTATCTAGTTTAAGCCAATCTATTGTTTCCAGGGATGGAGTAATATGATCATATTTACGAACATTGCTTACAAAACGTACACACAAATTATGAGAACGTTGAAGTTTCATTTTGTTGTCGCTGGAAAGGTCAGTCAGTAAAATGTCAGCATAGTCAAAATAGGGAAATACAAGTGTCTGCACAAAGGACTTTTTTAAGCAAGAGGAAGATGAACAATTACCATTTTTAGCACATGGATAATAGAATATATTTTTATGCAGGTTTCTGTGATTGGAAGTTACAGACTTAGGATTGAAAATTGTTACATGTTAACACACAAAATATCCTGTACGTTCTACAGTTTTTGAGCTAGACATTTGATCTTTTGAAATGAAACTGTAGAATGACTGTCTTCTGAATTAGATAATGTACTGGTAGTTTCCTAATTTGAGTTCGTGATTTATGTAGTCAGCAGTCAGCCTCTGTACATAAAATTTAATTGCGAAAGTTCACTTTTTTTTTTTTCATATTGCCACACCTTCAAATTCCATGGACTCATAAGGTTTTAACAGAAAAAAATTGTCTTGGAGAAACAATGGGTTAATATTTGAAAAGTATGTTTTCAGTAGAAGAGAAAAAGTTAGTTGCTTTCGTCATAGTTTCATGCCTGTTGTCATTCTCTTTAGGTAAATTTGAAGGTCATTGAAGCAGTTGGCAGGACAGTCACTTTCTCTGTAATATTTGCGTACAAGCCAAGCAGTTGACAGGATTGCCAATTTATCTCTCATATTGTTTAGAAGCCAAGATGTCAGATGATGGGTGTAAATATAAGAAGTGAAAATTTAATATAACACGTTTTAAGTATATATATCTCTCTAAAAACCTATATTTCACAACATATAAAAATACATGGTTATTCTCTCAGTAAATACAGAATCACAACTCAATTGAACAGATTACAATGTTTGTTTGTTTGTCTGTTCACTGCTAGGTAAATAGCAGTTGCCCTTGCATTCTGGGAAGCTTTCTTGGGGAAGAATGCAGTCGTGGTTTGAAGGTATTGAATATACTGACACACGAAGAACAGAAACTTATACTCTGGCATAGTCATATTCAATCCATACCTCTAGATGACTCCGCTATTTGCTCAAAACACATAAACAAATAGGCCTATCTAGGTTGATTCGCACTCCATCAAAGGTTATGCTACTGTCCAATTAAATCATCCCTAAGTGAAATAACATTGGAAGAAGAAAAGGAATTAAGAGATAGTGGACTAGCTGTGACTCCTGGGGAGAAGCTCTGTCCAACGTGTAGGAAATGCTTATGTGAAGTTTGTAGCATGCAACTCAAAACACTTCTTCTTCTTATTCTACTTCTTCTGGTGAAGAAGTTACTGATTGTGAGTCTACAGATTTGATTTAAGAATCACCAAGTAGATTGAACACCAGCTTACTTCAGTTAGATATATCCCCTATACAATTGCACTAAGTTCCTAGTCATGCTGATCAAGTGCACCTAAGAGAAAATTTCAATCAGTAGCGCAAGCACTTCAAACTAAAATCAGTAAAATTTATAATACTGAACTAGCAACCAAACCAGAATTTGAGACAACAGAAGAGAATGTGCAAGAGAAAGCACAATATTTTGATGAGTTAATGGGGCAAATTAAAGATAAAATTAAACATGTCAACATCCATGAAGGAATCAAACTACTTACACTGGTACCACTGTCATGGCCAAGAAATTAAGTTAGTGAAATGCCTGATGCTCTGAGCATATGATATGCCAGGCATGTGCACTTGTAAATAAGAAAGGTATTCTAGCAGCAATGCCCGAACCAAGGAAAGGGAAAAAGCTTTCAGAAGGGACAACCAAGAAAGTAACTGATTTTTATTTGGATGATGGCAATTCAAGAATGTACGGAATGATTGACAAAGTAAGTATAAGTAAAAATGTTTATAAACAAAATCAGCTTGCTTTAAGCAATCTGTCGGAGCTGTGTTCTTTGTCTGTGTTCTTTTTTCAAGGCAACATTCCTTCACAACAAGATAGATTTATCTAAATTTGCAATCCTCAGACCTAAAAACTACATAGTTGCAATGTCCTCAGGTACACATGCTGTCTGTGTGTGTACAATCCACCAGAATGTTCAGTTGCTTCTGGAAAATATTCATATGAAAGGAACTTATAATCTGATGAATTTTTTATTTTAGTTGGTTATTTTATGATGCTTTATCAACATCTTAGGTTATTTAGCGTCTGAATGAGATGAAGGTGACAATGCCGGTGAAATGAGTTCGGGGTCCAGCACCAAAAGTTACCCAGCATTTGCTCACATTGGGTTGAGGGAAAACCCCGGAAAAAAACATCAACCAGGTAACTTGCCCCGACCGGGAATCGAACCTGGGCCACCTGGTTTCGCGGCCACACGCACTAGCCTTTACACCACAGATGTGGACGATCTGATGAAACTAGTAACTTGATATACATAACAAAATTTGCATGCTACATCTTTTCACAAAGTGCCCTAGCAATCTTGTCCTAAAAAACATATTCAACAATTCCCAGATGACTTTGATCCTGATGAACCAATCCAGTACAGACAATGAGTAGCAACAGATAGAGTAAATATGGTTGTTGAAGTAAGCACTTTCTCTGAATTTTGTGATTTATTAATACAGAAAATTGAGAAAATCATTTCACATTCATTTAGAGCAAAAGCACAGTCTTCTTACTTGAAAATAATAATAGAGAACCTGGATAATGAATCAGCTAACATTTTATTGAATTTCAGTGGAAACTACAGTTTTGTAATTCAAGTCGAAGCCCAAGGGTTTCATTGGGACACAGGTAGCTGTACACTTCATGCTGCAGTGGCATATTACAAGAAAGATGAAGAAAGACTTTATTCAAAGTGCTTGTGCCTAATTTTTTATGACATGGATCATGATGTAAGCCATCTTTCATTTACCAAACTCAAAAGACCATAATCAATTTCTTGAAAACAGAGTTCTCCTTTTCACATGTTAAAACTGTAGAATACTTCTCAGATGGTTGTGCTGCTCAGTAGGCCTACAAGAACAGCTAGAATTTCATTAATATATGTAATCATGAAGCAAACTTTGGTGTGAAGTGTAAATAGTCACTTTTTGCTACTAGCCATGGAAAATCTCCTTGTGATGGAATTGGAGATACTTTGAAAAGGATGCATACCAAAGCCAGTTTACAGAGGCCATTTAATGAACAAATAACCACTGCATCACAGGTTTTCAACTTTTGTATGGAGAATCTCAAGGAGATTATTATTTTTTTTTTTTTTTGTAACAAAAGAGGAAATGGTTCAAGTCTGAAATGATCTCACTGAACGGTTTGAAAACACGAAAATCATTCCTGGAACATGCTGCATGCATCAATTTGTGCCTTTGTCTACATATGAAATTGGAGCAAAGTGATTAATTCTGATACAGACTAGTGTGATAGTTGACATATTTAAACCTGTTGTGAATTCAAATTTCAAGGTAAATGTTGCTTGTGTGTATGAATATTTGTGGTATGTGGGTTTTATTGAAAAAGTCAATTATGAAGAAGGTAGTGCTACAATAAAATTCATGCATCCACATGGGCTCTCTACATCATTTTATTGGCCTGACAATGACAGGTTGAAAAGTTTCATTTTCAAACATTTAGTGCCAAATTGATGTCAGTACGGCCACAGGAAAGACCTATACTTTAAACCAAGATTCTTACAAGAGAATTGAAGCCAAACAGTCTCAGTTGTAAAAAGTTACATTTTGTTCACATTTTGAGAAATGTGCCTTACACTTCTGTATTTCTCATTACTATATATAATTTTCAACATTTTCTAAGGTGTGGCACTTTGGAAAAAAAATAAATTTCCAATAAACGCCAAAAAAGAAAAAATCCTAAAAAAGATGAAAGCGTCATAGTAATTTAAATGTGCAATTTTTATAATCTCGAATATAAATCTCTGTTATAGAGCAAGTTTAATAAAAATCCAATGATTACATTGGAAACTATGACATTATTTGTAATTTTTTCAACAGCTGACATGTGACTACATTGATAACAATAAGTATTACTATTTTCTGCTTCAATGACTTCACAAATTTCAATACAATTTTAAAGGAACCCATTCACTGATGTATGACACATTTATGGAAAGTCTCAGCAAAATTGGAAACAGTGAGTGATACGGTCTGGATGAACTGACACAGAATGACCCAAATTCAACTTGCAGAAGAGCGATAAACATAAACATCTGTTGGCTCATCATGAGAAACACAATCACCAAGAATCATCCGAGCACAAAAAGCACAAAATCGCTATTACCCATCACAGCGATTTTTCCGGAACTGTGAGGTCTATCTCTTGAAGAAACGATTCGGTTAGCTTACCTTAAGCTTAGAAGAACCAAGTCTTGCAACCACTTACAGGGTTGGGCATTGGGAGTGCATCTAGACTCTAAACGGGGATGCTTAACATTCATCAGTCACAGAATCAACACTGTGTGGTGTTCGGCGGGGAGGAAAGGGGATGAAGAGAAATCATATCTAAATTTCTAGCATCCTGGCATATCATTATTCTTACTATACACCTATAATCCATTTCTTCTTCCATTACTGCTACAATATGGGTTAATTGCCATCATTATTCTTACTATACACCTGTAATCCATTTCTTCTTCCATTACTGCTACAAAATGGGTTAGTTGCCATCATTATTCTTACTATACACCTGTAATCCATTTCTTCTTCCATTACTGCTACAAAATGGGTTAGTTGCCATCATTGTAGTGTACTATAGCTGTCTGTCGTGTGTTCAATTCTGTCTTGTTTGTAACTGTATTTTCCCTCTCAACTAATTTTACTACTTTTAACCAAATACAGCCTGACCTCATTGAAAAATCCCAAGCATAAACAGGACTAGAACCTGAACTGCCTGCTTGATAGGTCGAATGTCTGACTACTCAGTCACCACCGGGGATTCATAATATTAAGTACCCACAATAACGAAAAATAAATAATCAGGTTACCACTTAAGTGATCCGACTAGAAGTTGTTCAAATTATCACAGTAATAAAGATAAGATAGACTTATTCCTGTGTATAGATAGCTAGCATTATCAACCATCTCAAAAAATATTCTTCAAATTCAATTTAATTATTTTTCATTTATATAGTATATATTATCGGTACATGCCAATGCAGAATGTGCAACAACTCAAGTGCATTTACAAGAAAGTGTTCCTACGATTTGTTCTATGGGGACAAGATCTGAAATTTATCACTGTTCACACTTTGATATTTTCTCCATTCAATTTCAATACAGTTTAGTCTGATTCAAGCTATGATCAAAACATATATCCACATACAAACGATGGTCTATTAAGTCCCAATACACAGCTTAGATTCTGTACGAGATGGGTACATGGTGTTTTTGGATGAAAAAAAAAAAGTCTAAAAAGCGTGATTTCTTAGTAGCAAGATGTTTAAAATAGGTAGACCATCGGTATAAGGATATATAGAATATAAAAATATAGCACAACATACAAAACATAGTGCTTCCACTCTCGAGTAGTGCTTGATGTCATACTGTACTTCCACACCCACTAACTGATACGAGAGGTGGGACAGGGGTAGGCCATTTTACACTTTAAGACTGAACTAAATAACACAGTACGAATACACCAATGCTATAGGCCTAGGCTTATTAAACTAATCTAGAGTAAACCGTAGTTCACACTCTTCTACAGACTCAAGCCAAATGACTTAACCTCCACTCCAGTCTGAACAGAAGGATAATTTGGTTTCTGCGCACTTTAAAATGTATGTTGCCTGACTATACCGATAAACTTCGTGAAAGAGGTAGGTAAATAATTATGGCCGCTGCAAATATTTGTTGAAACTAACATACAGTTAGTTTTGGTGATTTCGAATAGTACTTACATCACAAAACAAAACAAAAAATCACCAGTCTTTACCGAGTGCTTGAAAATCCTGCACAGATTCGTATATGAAAGGTATAACAAAATCCTAAACAAACCTAATTTATCACATATTCGTACATGCAAGGCGCAACGAAAGCCTAAACTAACCTAACCTGTCACAGATTTGGGGCGCGCTTCCATACAGGGGCAGTGACATTTCTCTAAGGTTAGAGCCCAGTTTAGGTGTGTATGTGTATTAATCGAAAAAAATGTCATATAAACATGCGTCCTATTCTCAATATTTTCTAGCCCCTAATTTTCGATTAACGCACACATACCTAAACTGGGCTCTAACATTAGAGGAAATGCCACTGCACCTGTACGGAAGCATGCCCCAGATTCGTATATGCAAGGCACAGTGTAAGTATACACTAGCGTGAAACTTTCGTAATGTCACCAAAGTTATGAAATTGAGGAGAGGGCTTTTTAAACACTTGGTGTATAAGTGGAGTACGAGAAACTAACTCTGTGCTAGTTTAGTCCAAATGTGAAACTATTTTTTTATCATCTTGGCGAATATTGCCAAGATATTTTTGTTTTAATTACTAGACTAGGTCAAAAAATAAGAAAAAATTAAGACTGAATAAACTGTAACTACAGTCACTTAGCTATTCTAACACTGCCACAGTCCTCTGCCTCCTGTCACTTATCTATCCCCTAAAGTATTGAAAATTGGTTTATAGCGCCACATTGGCAGTGATAAAAGTGTGCAATAATCATTCAGTGGCTGGTAGATACTCTATTATCGACCGTCGCCATATTTTCTTCATAGAATTACGGTCCACTTCCACCAGGTGGCTACCGACACCAGTAGCAGGGCCGGCAATACATGCAAACAAAATTAAATTATACTAAATGTGAGGAATGTTACTACAGGTGTGTAGTATTATGTGACAGGTTAGGTTAGATTGTGTGTATTATGTGACAGGTTAGGTTTGATTAGGTGTGTAATATTATTACTATGTTCTGAACACTGAAACCCACTGTTACATTAACGAAATATGGACAATGAATTATAATTACAGCCTACAATGCACTCTAAATTTACCGAAGTATATCATGTTACGGTACACATTCTGTATTATGGAAAAGATAAAAATTGTTCACTGCATATTACTTACATTTTATTTCCTTTTCCTCTTCTTTGTCATCTTTTTTCACCTTCCTCATTTCATCTCCTAGGAAATCAGGCATTTTGTAACGTTTTAAATGAATATACTATAATTTAACACAATAAATACTCTCCAGTCTACGCTGACAAGCAATTTCACACCACTAGCAGTGTTCTCACTGTTTCATATAAAATACCTACAACATCCTGCAATGCAGCCAACGTTGTTGCAGAAGACTATGAAATAAACACTCGCAAAGGAAGACATTGTGATTTAACTTCTTGTCACCATAGTCGCTTCAGACCAACGAGTTAGAAAGAGATAAATCTCTCTTCTAACTCGTTACTTCAGACTATAAAACGTCTCTGGTCACAATCCTCACCAGTTCTGGCCTCCCTAGTGACATCCGCGTTGTGCCTCCTGCAAATCCACGGCGTCCCACGAGAGCGGATCCTTCTTTCAAAACTCTAAAAGCAGTTCGCAGCATTCCTGAAACATTCGTTCAAAATAGCAAACCATAGTGTTTCCAAAGCAACGATCCTTCTTGTCGTGCCTGTTGGCCATTGTTGATGATGTCGCACGACAATACCCAAACGCGCGAGTACGTTGAAATACTGATACAATAAAAGATGCGAACGTTTTCACATCTTCTATCTTTAAGATATTATTATTATTATTATTATTATTATTATTATTATTATTATTATTATTATTATTATTATTATATTGAATTTCTTAATTACATATTTTTATTTTATAATGAGGTCTTTTTAAAACACTGAGAAAATTATTGATTGGCACTTTTCTGAATTTAAAGATATGATATGCCATTCTTTGAGCCATTCCTCTAATAGAAATACCAGTACATGGTTTTGAGCCGCAGAGACAGCATGTTAAGAACTGAATGTAACACTATATATAACTGTGTCATCATACAGAAGTGTTTTTGTTTTGAGAGTAGTTGGAATGTCTGCAGTGTAGAGACAGTATAGGACTAAGCACAGAGCCTTGTGGAACGCCAGCTTCTGCTATATAAGTGGAGGATAGTTGGCCACAGACTCCAACTTCGTATCAAGCTTCCTTTTCTCTGATGAATTCACATTTTATCTGAATGGAGAAGTGAATATACAAAATTTCAGGTACTGGTCAGAAACTAACCCATGCTGGATGAAAGAAACTCACACGCATTTTCTCCAGTTGGTAAATGTATGAGCAGGGATTCTAGGATGCAGAGTTGTGGGTCCATACTTTCTTGATTATACACTTAATGGGGAACAGTATATAGAATTTTTGTGTGAAGAGTTAATACCAGCTCTTGCTGTTCTTCACCCAAACCACAAGCATCCAGACTTACCTAATGATTCCATCTGATATCAGCAAGATGGGGTTCCTTCTCATTATGCTGCTCTTGTGTGGCAATACCTGAATGAAGTGTTTCCTAATAGATGGGTCGGAAGAAGAGGATTTGTAGAGTGGCCTACAAGATCGCCAGATCTTTTCCCTCTTGATTACTTTCTATTGGGTTATTTGAAATGTGAGGTATTTGCTACGAAGCCTGCTGATATTGATGAGTTGAAAAGAAGAATACAAGTGGAGTGTAGAGAAATACCACCAGCAGTCATTGAAAATGTTAAACAGGAATTAGTTCTGCGCCTTTCACATTGCCAGATCATAAATGGGCAACATTTTGAACATTTAATTATTGAACGGAATTACTGGCATCATTCACAATCAATTAAAATTACATTTTTGCAACTCTCTATTTCCTCATCTAAATAGGTTATGCCCAGTCCATTCTGACTGTACTTCATACTTTGATATAACTGTTTGGCTAGTGGGTAATAAAAATTTGCGTAAATCAAACTGAATACACATAGGAACTTTAAGACTGAAATTTTCTTGCTATGTTATTTTTGTTTAGTATTTTCATTTATTTGTTTTGATTGCCAGATATGGTCATTCAGAACCTGGACTCTGCTAGTCTGACAATGTGGAGAGAGCAACTAGAAGGAGGAAATAATTATGATGACAATAGAATGGCAACTAGCAAAGTAGAATAATTTATATGTAAGCAAGAATTGTCGATCAGTTTTGCCTGAAGACATTTCTTTTATAAATCATGAATACACTTCCCAATAAAAATGATAAAAATTTCCCTTTACCTTTGGTCTTCCTTTTATACCTAAATAACACTGCATAACAAATTCTAACTTTTTTTTTTGTGCTGGACATGTGATACATGTTTTCTATATAATTTGAACCTCCTGAATATGAATATGACAATTTAAAAACAGTTGTTGGCTGCGGTTTTTTGAGAAATTTTCGAATTTATATCTATTCAAAATACTGCTTTATACAATGACAATAAGGTTAAATACTCATTGTTCAGAAGATTACAGCTTTCTTTTTCTGCATTTTCTTTTCTACTGGGCAACAGATATATCACGAGCTAAAGTCCAAAAATAGTCTTCTAGCATATTGGTACTCCATTGTCTTTGGTATCTTTTTTTCCATAGTTGAAATTTCTTGATGAAAGCACTCACCATGCTCATCACTAAAATCACCACAATTCTCGGGGAAAAAGTCTAGATGGGAGTGAAAGAAGTGAATTTTCAGGAACATCTTACAATCTATAGTTTCATACGCCAACAGTAAATTTTGCATTAGTTCTTCATACTTCTCACTTCTACGGTTACCCAGAAAATTTAATGCAACCTCCTTGAATGCGATCGAGGCGGCTCTCTCTTTTATTTCCAACAAAGATTCGAAGTGATTGTCCACTATTTCTCTAATTTGTGGTCCATTGAAAACCCTCTTTTATTTTTGAGTCACTAACAGCAGGAAATTTTTCCTGTATATGTTTAAATGCTTCAGTTTCGTGATTCATTCTTTTAACAAAATTCTTTAACCCTAACTTAATGAGTAAAGAGGGTAAAATTACTTTGAGATTCAAGGGGTTGATGTGTAATAGTTTTCTTCCTTGGCTCTAGTGAGTGTCGTGTTGGCCGTACTTTCATTTTATCAAGCTTATCTCGAGCATGACTGTCCCATTCGCACAGAAAGCAGCAACATTTTGTGTAACCTAATTGCATTCCAATAAGCAATGCTACAACCTACAAATCCGCACATATAAACCATTTGTACTTTGAATATTATCATTAAAGCACACTTTAAAGAAATACATGTCTTACACAGAATACTAACATCACGGAAATATTCTGGTAAACTGAAGCGATTTCACATGACGAACCTGTTTCTTCCCCTCCAAATGGAACGGAAAAGGGCTATAAAACAATTTCCGCTTCTAGAAGTGGAAATATTGCAGGTAAACTCAAGCGAACCTGTTTCACCCCCTCCAAATAGACTCATAAAAGGGCAATAAAATAATTTCCGTTTCTACAAGTGCTTCTAACATGATGGCCTACTTATACTAATATTGCTTTCACATTTGTAAAACAAAATAGTTACACATGAAATACAGTGATTTTTAAATAAAATGCATAGAAAATGAATTGTATTGTGCATATCGAAAACTCGAACTGATGGAACATTTTGCTTATTTTTTAATTCAGGAGATCGAAATTAGTAAGAATTTGTTAGTTTTATGTCTGGTGCAAAATGACTGTTGACTAGTGTAATCGAAATCAGGGATGTTCGAGAGAATATTATATTCCTATTTCGTTTGTAAGAAAATATAATTTGGGAGGGAGGGGGTTATCATTTATGGCTGAGATAAGCAGTGTATATTAGCAGAGAAGAAATGTTTCTTGTACTGGAAGGGACGGCGAAGTCCCCCTCACTCCTCCTACAAATTGCATAGGTACTTCTATGTATACGTACGAATTGCTAATATCACAATTTCGGCATAATGGATGCTAAAAATGTATACAGTAAACCTAAAGATACAGAAATGAGTTACTGCAGCACCACAGTGCTTTACCTACATTTCGTATAACAGGTAAGTAAAAAGGAAATACTAACATCATGGAGTGAAGTGAAAATTTTGGTTATAAATTGAATACCAATTCATTTACAAGTTGGAGACAATTCGGTTTATTTAAAACAAGGAACTAAAATTGTTACACAAGAATACAAAACAGCTGCAGTACAATCTAAAAACATAAATTATATAAATGCAGGAGAAATACTGAGTCATGTTCAAGCAAAATAACCTGAACAAACTGCAGACAGGATAATGAAGTGTCTGTGCGGAACCCTTTATCAGACTTTGTTAATATTTTACATAATCATCCTCTACTAACGACAATAATACTCACACAATACATGCATTTCTCTCACATAAAAATTATATAACAGAGGAATTTTGTGTTGTCTTATATGACGACCTTATTTTCGAGCGTAGATGAATGTCTATGGATGCTGCACTCTGCCAATAAGCTGTGAATTCCAAATTCTATAACTCTTAAACAAGGGCGAGGGATTTTACAGTGAAATGAATATGACTTTGGAAATGACAGTGAATGAAGGATACATACAGTACTGTCGAGCTGTGTGATTGTTGTTGTCCAATGCCATGGCTGTTGGCAATGCAGCCAATCATTCTCAAGCCCAATGTTTCTCATACACAGTATTCTGGTTACTAAGGGATGAGTATTTAGAGAGGTGTTCTTAGTATATTTGCTCTGCATTCAGTTGATTTAACGGGTATATTGGTGACTAGAAAATCCTGATTCTATACAGGTGTTTTGCCATGCAGTCATGGCCTGCTGCTATCAAACTTAAAACTGGCATAGCTGATTTTTTTAGTCAGGAATTATAATTGGAGTGCTGCACATTCGTCCAATTTCTTCCTTAGAAGCATTCAATGTTATGTCTTTTTATGATGTCCTTGTGCAATTATTTCACGAACATTTTAAGGGAATGAAAATGTTATCTGTAGATCCATAAATGCTGAAATTACATTTTTTTTTAATTCATCATATTCATCTACTCCTCAATGAGTGGTATTCATTGTAAGACAATTATTTTGTCTATTTTGCAAGGTATGGCAACATTTTACACTAATGCACAGTTCAGATAATTTCATGGGATGTCTTCTACTGTCATTGCAAAGTTTAACTGCTTGGGAGTGTAACAGTAAATCTGTGCTCTTAAATTGAGAGCTGAAATTTAAGTGACAAATTCTTTAGGTCAAAATTTCTCCTTTTAATCCTGCACTTTTTTATTTTATACCAGAAATTAATCAGTACATACGCGTATACATTCTTGGTAAGGATAACTTGTGAGCCATAGCTTTCATTCTGTCTAAACTTGTAAAAATCTCTATTCGTTGTATGACTAGTTAACTTCTGTGACTCATGAACTGAGAAATAAGGCATTGAATATTTACTACATCAAGTCGAAACACTTGCCACTGTGTTAAGACTTTGCATACCACTATTCCCACTACATTATGACTGTGGTTACTAAGGAATTTGTCACAGAATAGAAGCAAGCAAGATCATGAAAGTACATCAATTTAATATTTTAGAAGCTTTTAAAATTTATAATATTCAGTTTTAAAAATCAAATTAAATCATTTAACGCTTTTGAAAAAAAAAAAAACAAGGGATGCATTTATCACCAAACATCTAATGCATCAGTTATCCATGCTAAAGAGTGACCAAATGAAATTTGTTGTAGACAAAGATGGCATTGCCACAGGTTTTCCCGTGGTATTCTCGTTTGGTGAATGTTCTATATAGAAGGGAATCCTGGAATGACATCATATAAACAATAGCCGAATTATTCCAGGTACAGTCATTTTCCATAACTATGATCCTGGAACACAACTATGGTCCATGATACAACCATTCAAATTTTGTACTCCATAACGTAGTAACCTTACTTATCTATATTTTTGATGTACTGTAGTTTGAATTCAAGTCACTGCAGCTAACTACGAACGGTCTATGTTACTTCTACAATGTTCTTTGAATGGTTGTATCGTGGACCATAGTTGTGTTTCAGGACCATAGTTGTGGGAAATAACAGTACTCCTCCATGACAATTGCACTTGTTTATAGAAAATGTTTATACTGCATGAAGTATGTTTTAGAAAGTACACACGAAATTATAAGGATACAAGGATTTACCACCACAACAAACACCAAATCACGTAGTAGCACATTTTATCACTCATGTACCAGAAATTAGCTACTTCGTCAATAAAATTTAGGAATAATGCTAGGTAGACACAAAGGAGCATGAAGCAGTGATGTTTTTATTCCTACACAATACTGTGTCATTTGACTAGGGAATGCACATGGTTGCACATTTTACGCATCACTTCAAGTTTATTATAATCTAAAAGTTGAGTTAACAGGTCGTTGGTGCAGTATGTATCATGCTGTTCATAGTCACAGCCTATTTCATGATGTCTAAGGTCCAGGACACACGAGCGTTGATTTTACGGATATTATAAAGTATGTTGCAACGTGCATTATAGCTTAACTAGGTGTTAGTATGACACCACACACACGGCTCACATATATTGCCTGTAACGTACATTGCATCGTCTGTTATATTTTGAACATACATGGTCATGCTATGACGTCCGTTGTGTGCTTGTAATGTACATCATAGCTAGGGACTGGATTTTTATGTAATATCAAGGTGTGAAGTATGTACATATTTATGTAAGAAAAATAAGCTGAATATGTACCAAAATATGTAAAATCAAGAAAATATTTAATATCAATATCTGGCAGGTATAGGATAGATAAGACTCTCCAGTTGTGATTTCATAGAGCACCCGACTTTTTTACCGCACACTTGACACATTATTATTTTTTCATCTGTAGTAAAAGCTTCGTCCATCGCAATCCATAATTTTATTTTTGTTGTTAGGGTTGAGTATACAGGGGCCATTTTAGTTAGTTAAAAGCAGTAGATAAACTCACTTGCACTTTATACTGTAAGTACTAAAACTAGAGAACTGAGTGAAATGAATGACACAACAGTATTGCAAGCACTGTTTCGCTTTACTGGATTAGGAGAAAATAAGATGAGATGTGGGACATATGTATTTTAGCTGCTCCCTGTAAGAAACAAAGTACCTACTAAAACCTCAAATTATAGGCATTACAAACTGTTGTTTGAAAAGTGATATTTCAGTTTCATTCAAAAGGGTAGGATTATTACAGCCGAGAACCTTACTTTCTAATTGCTCGGAAAATTCCATTTCCTATAGGTCTACTAAATTTAAAGTAAAGAAGTCAAGCAATAATCTGAAAAGCTATTTATTTTATTCTCTCAACATCTTTCCAGTTTGTCCCTTCACTCCAGCTTCTTTTCAAAAGTCGGCTACTTTATTGCGGCTCATGTCAGATTTGACACGGGTTTTCCCTGGAAGGATTAGGAAGAGGATGGGTAAGGTTGCAAATTGCATGGGAACGGCTTGTTAAGACGTGTGCAGAACAATTATAGTTCGAGACAAATCATGTCATCCTCGTCCCACTCCACCGCATGAAAGCAACACTACTTTCTGAGTGATTTTTACAATACAAGGTAGTTGTATGAGAAAGGTTGCCTTTTGTTCACTCATATTTACAGTGGGCAGTATGGGATGAGTGCCTCTATTACTTTCTGGAACTAAGGACGTTATGTTTCGTCCTGAAATATATCCTTTCTTGGGTAGGTAAAAAGGCTTTTTAAACCTGTGTATTTCAAATTGTAAACTTTCCCAGCAGAAGATTTTTTGTCCCTTTTAGAGAAGTAAAAATGAATAAAACCTCTAAATATGTAGATTTATGTAATACCAAGCCATAATATGTAATGTGGGGGTAAATATGTAAAAATATGTAGTATCAAATTTTAATATATTAATGGTAATTATAAGATTTGCAAAGATTTATTATTTACGTACAGTTAGGTTGAAAGGAATATAATATGTAATTACATAAAACTCCGGTCCCTAGTCATAGCATTTCCATTTTGATATGGAGCAGAGCACACAACCGTTGCTTCACGTCCATTGGTAGGACATACTGAAGCTATTTTCAGATTGTTGTAATGTGTGAAAATATTAATAAATGAAATCCATAAAATATAAGTGTTATGAAATACGCCCTCTGAGGAATACAGGGACAAAAATAACAAACATTCAGTGTAGAAAGGGTTGGCATTTGCTGTATTTGAAAATTTCCCCAATATAGTTTTGTACTAATTGCAGACATTCTTATGTTCTTGTTGCCGTGAGGTGTTTATTGTTTCTCAGAATCAGTTGATATAAGAGGTCAGGAGGTCTAAGGAGTGCGTTTCATCGTGTGGCAAAAAAAGTTTACTTTCACCTGTCTTATCATATGACAATACTGAGAAAGAGTATTTATCTTGTGTGTAAACAGGAATATAACTATACTCTGATTATACCAGACTATCGTTGCTTACATTTAAGCTGGATGTGTCACTCAATCCGATGCTTACTCCCAAACAACGGACTTCAACATAATGTGATCAATCTATACTGGGCGAGGAGGCAAAGAGTGTGTAAAGACGACACACTAGCAGTTCAGCTAATGGTGCGCCTTCTTATGAATATTAAATCCTTTACATTAAACAGAAGTTTATCAAACGAAGTTTTAGACATTCGGAAATAATTTTAAAAATGTGTTATACTCTTTCTTGAGTTGAGGATATAACATAGAAAGTACCATGTACATGTGTTTTACTATTGACTGGATGAACCCACCACTTTAGCACTTGTTTAATGCAAAATAAATAGCTTCTACACCTTTCATGTTCCGACTGCTGACGATGTATCACAGAACATTGCACTCATGTGAACTGGTATTCAACATGCGTTACAATGTTCATCATGTCAACGGTCTTGTGTGCTCAGAGTGATGATCTGTCTGAACACACAGCATGGAGGGGAGTAAGACGATTTGAAGTAGCAGGAGGAGGTAGCAGCAAGCATTTGGGTGTCACAAAACATGACCAAAAGATGCAGCAAACAGATAGAGTAAAAAGATAATCACCACCACCTATGCATCAGGATGATTTGTATTTGTGAATATTGACCAGACAGTACCCTTACAACAATGTCTCTGTACGTCCTCTTGTGGATATGTGTGGCCATCATCTACTGAAAACAGAAGTTTTTGTCTCTCACTGCATGACAAGTTAATGAATAAAAATAACACAATCAGAATGAAACCTTCATATAAGTGTGAAATCAACAAAGTGGTGGAATTATAAGTTGCAGTGTCATCAGTCTGGCTATAAGAATATGGCACACTCATATCATGAAGGTTTTATGATAAGATTCTTGAACATTTTATGATCCTGTACACTGAAAAGGACTCAGATGGTTGACCTCATGCTTCATAAAAACATTATCCAATATTTTAAATGGCTTTCATGTTCACTAGACTTAACTCCTTTGGAATCTGCACATTAGAAGCGTAACAGCTCTTTAAACACTCATTCTGCCACATTAGAAAAGCTGGAGTATGTCTTCACACAGAATCCCAGAGGAACTTTCGGTCAGCCTGATTTTTTTCAATGTTGCTGGGAGTAATTCATTCTTAAATTTTTATTTCTTATGCATATTCTCTTCATTTTCTTTATTATCAGGAATTCCATGGATTTCACGTTTTCTTGTTCGTCCTGAGTTTTGAATTAAAACTTGCTTTAAATGTTCTTCCTGTCGTGTTTATTGTTGTTGTTGTTTTCTAATGCCAGGCGTTTGAAATAAAGTCATTTGACCTCTTGCACTCCAATATTTTTCAAAGATATTATCATGGCCAGCCACTGAAGCACAGATTTTGAGGTGTTCCGAATCCATTTCTTGGTTTGAGTAATCACGTAACAATCACCTTGTAAAGTAAATAATTCCTGACATGGCTGTATGTGGTTATTATCCCAGTATTGAGTTGTATTTTTACAAGACGATTTCAATGTTATGATACCATATTCAATTTTCTCTATAATAATTCCGTGGAAGTGGCAAGAATGCGAAGATGGAATAACTCCTGATTTTTTTAATCGGTTATTTAACAACACTGTGCCAACTACGAGGTTATTTAGCGTCAGTGGAATTGAGGACCGTTTTTGCAAAACTTGCTAACTGAAAAAACTAAATTTTACAGGAGACAAAAAACTGAATGGAGACAAGTAGGTTATAGGTGCAACCATCACACTTTGACACACCACAATGAAGAGAAATAATTCAATTTTACAAAGATAGCTTTAACATCGTGTAGAGACCTGCTTTATATTAACAAATCCACCAAAATCTCACTTTTGCAAATTTTGCAGTTGGCAAGTTTTGCAAAAACGGTCCTCAATTGGTGATAGCAACATGGTATTTGTCAGGACAAGTCTGACGATTAATTGTGGGATAACTTGACATTTCCCTTAGTTTGCGAAAACATCGGAAAAAACCAACTAGGTAATCGGTCCAAGAGGAATTCGAACCCCATCTGAATGTAATCTCAGATCCCCAGTTCCACTCACTACCCCGAGACTACACTGGTGATTCCTACTTCTTCTATGACTCAGTTATTTAATTCCATTTTTATAGCTAATCTTGACATTAAATATTGCAAAGTGAAACCACTCCATTGTAGGAAAACATCCCACAAAGCCATCATATGTCAGCTTATTACAATGTACAAATATTACCAAAGAATCTTTTAAGATTAGACATCTGACAATATCTTCAAACTCAAACACACAACCTAGAATTATGTTTATAGTAGACAGCTGGAAACTAAGGCTTTTGTATTAAGTCAAAGCCTTTAATTTCCATTTCGAAAGAAATTATCGCATTTCTAAACAGATATCAGTTAAAGCAATAATAAGAGATAACCTAAAGCTAGTAAAATTAATTATTTATATAATTATTCAATCTAAAAGAGAAGAATATATTTTTTAATTCCATATAATATTGGCAGTAATCATCCCAACATGACACTGATAATCATAGGACAAAAGGAACTAACAGAGATTTAGTTGGTGCTATCCACCCTTGCCACATATGTTGGATTTTAAGAAGAGCTCTGCCCTTTTCTTAAGACAGTGCGACATACAACTTGTATTACAATCACTAGCACAATACTTAGAGATAAAAAAATTACTAACATACAGGGTGGAAGTGAAATAACCCTGCAGATTTTCAGAGTGAATAGTTATATGTAACAAAAAAGTAATGCCATATTGGTGGAAAGTTCATAGTTTTCTTTAAAAAAAAAAAAAAAATGTTTAACACACTCTTATTCGGCAACTATTGCTAGTAGGATCATGATTTTTGTCCATATAGATAGAAAATCTAGTAAAGAATCATTTATCCCTCTGATGTATTTCAATAGCGTGGGTGGTTTTCGTGTAAATTAAATTAAAAACCACTAATTTCAAGCCACTGAACAATGCGAGCAGATTGCAATGTTGTAGCCAGAGAGGGAGGTGGAAGGCAGTTCATGTAGGCATGTAGGCTGAGTTCGTTGACCTCTTACATCTGTATTACAAGAAGGAAAGGGACTATGCTAGCAGCGAGGTTGCCAGACTACCGAAACTACCAACTTAATTTTCTAATTAACCGTACATTTAATCACAAAACGTAACATAGGTTTTCTATTCCTTTAAATGTACCCTATCGGCCCTTTCAATCTGCAGAATTATTTCACTTCAACCCTGGAGGAAGAGGGAGAAAGTGAGAGGGAAAGGAGAAACAAGGGATGAGAAGGCAGAGGCACAAAGGGAGGAAAAGAGAGATGGAGAGAATAAAGAAAAAGCAAGAAGACAAAAATTTTTAAATTGGACTTCGTATAAAAAGTCTTTTGTGTTACATTTGTCAAAGGATTGAAATATAGCGAGCTTCTTGCAAATAAAATTTGTGTCACATGTACATTTAGCAGATGCATTGACTTGTAGATGCTAAATACGTACAAAAATCTGTTGTTTTCAACAGTTTAGTAGAAAAGAATCTGTACAGGCAGAAAACGTGAAAAAGTACTCCCTTTACTATTATGAATGCAGAATAGGCCTACATATTTCTATAGTGTGCGGTAAAAAGGGCATAAATTATAAATTGCAAGTTTTTAATAGAGCAATACCATTATGATGGGTTGGAAATCTGATGCTCTACAACATTATGGAAAAGGATAGACATAATGCCCTCTATATCATCTGAAGAAATACCGTGCACCACAGATCTTTGTAATATCGCATTACTTTCTCTATAATCTGAATGAAGAAGAGAAAGTACAATTGAAAACAGTGTAAAGAAAAATGATAACAAACACAATACTAAACAACGAAAAATACATGTGACAAAAGGTTTCAAGCACTGACATGGTCAGTAGGAGATTATTATATCACAGACATTAATGTCACTTCCATTCAACAAGATATGACAAAGGCAATCACCTTCTTCTCCCAATTCAACTATTCATTGTCGTCTTGTCGTCATAGTAATAAATGTTGTCGTCACTGTCTTCATCATTCTTGTTATCATCATTATCAAGAGCTGCAATCATATGAATGGAAGTAATTTTAGGACGTAGAAAAAACAAAATGAGCATTTATCTGCATTTTACGATATAACTGCTGAAATACAGATATCTGTTTTTTTCTTTTCCTAATCAAGATCTATTAATATTTAAACATAAGCAATCCGCACAGAAAGTGAATTTAGGTAAAGCATATGTAAGTAATGTTTCAGTCATTCTGGTTTAAACATTTTGATGATTAGCAATATACAGTATACAATTGTATTACTTTCACATCACAGTTTTTACTTCATCATGATAAGCCAAAAGTGGTTATTTTTAAACTCCAACTGTCTGGGCTGTGTTGTCACAAATTTGCATGTTTCAACAGAAATGACTACACTTCCCATATCAGCAGTAATTTATAAATGCAGACATGTTTCCAGCATCCATAGCCATTCTCAATACATTACAGATCTGTATTCCCGACAACAATAATCATTACTTTAATATCTTATACTTTTCGTCATTTAAATGACAGAACAATTTGAGCAGGTTATGCCCTGCTTCTCAGAACTGCTGCACTCTTGATCTGTAACAAACCTATTGAAATTACCTTAAAATATACAGTAAAAAAGCATCCAATTGAGTATTCTATGAGAACAATGTACAGAGGAAAAAATAAAATGTCCTATAGCCTCTATACAATTAATATTTAAGCTCCTGGATTCTTCCTGGGCATGAGCATGGGCAAGGGCATGCTCTTCTCTACTTGTCTGGACAACAAATATAGGGGTGAACGGAATGTGTACCATGTACAAGGGTAGAGAACAGTCGTGGCACCTCGCAATGTCTGAAGTAATGGTACACGTCTCTCGAGGTGAGGGGAGAGGCCCCCTCCAGCAGGTATATGACAGAACAATAGCAAATTGTGCACGAGATCATACTCCTGCCGTGATCATCAACAATTACAGAAGAGAAGCAGAACAGAGGAGTCGTCATGCTGACACGATGTAGGGGGTCTCAAAAACTGTTCCCACGGCACAAACATCGAATACTACCTAAATGCTAAGTGTTGTGGGTTCTATGAATATATTAGGTTCCATGTTCCACCACTCCACTGCACTGCACTACACACCACATCTGAAACATGAAAAATCATTGATCTAAGAATTAAAACCTGAGTTGAGAAATTCACTGAAAGAGTGAGGTCATTCCATGATTTTTTTATTTGTATTTATTTATAATCACTTTAACTCTTATGTCATATTGTGACTATGTAGTTCACTGTTGGGAATGCTTGTTGCTGTTGTATTGTCTATTATTCCGAGATAATTGGGGTCCAATTTGGCATTCGTCTTTATTTAACTACAAAATTAGTTATATTCAGTCGAGGAAAACCACGGAAAAACCTCGACCCAGACTAGTCGATACCAAGGAACAAAATCAGGACCTCCTGAATTCGAGTCCAGTGCATTACCAATGAGCCATCTTGCTCGGTTTCCATGATTTTGTTGTGGTATCTTTTCCCTCCCTGAGGAGGGCCTGAAGGTTTCCAATGCAGCCTAAGGCATATTGTACCAACCTCCTTATTATGGGGATGATTGTTGAAGTCCTCAGACTGCATTTTTGTAAGTATCATGGTTCACTGTTTGGTACCACCTATTGATTCAGAGCTACAACACCCAGGTCTGATGGAATTCACATAGTCACCAAAAATACCCCTCTGTCCCTCTTGGAATTCTGCAGTTCCTCAGATCGATGCATCTGTTTGCAAATCACGTTACTATATCCTGTTGCATCCTGTATTGACCTGAAGATTGCATTATTGTAGATATCATGATTCACTATGGTGCCATCTGTCAATTCAGCCACACAGCACCCACGTCTAACAGTCTGCTATGAAGTCCCCTGGACTCCTGCAGCTTCCTCAGACAAATGCCATCTCTATGCAAATCACAGTACTACATCTCCTGTAACTCTGGTCGACCTGAAGCTATTGAAAGATAATAGATGAAGTTGAAATTAATGAAGGTAAAATGAATAAGGGGTCCAATGCCGAAAATTATCTAGCTATTCTGCTTAAGTTGGTTGAGGAGGAAAACCTCGGAAAAAACCTCAACCAGGATTTGAACCTGGGACAGCTCATTTCATCGCCGGACATGCTAACCGTTACTCCATAGCACTGAACTACTATGGTATCTTATAAATATTTTTATGTAAAAGGTAAAATTCTCGTGATCATACAAAATAATTAATCAATTTTGGAGCACCTGAAAATCATAACTTTATGAAAGTTAAGATAAAATAATTTTACAGTGAATTCCTTTTCATGTAAAAATTATGTACAACAAAATGGAACATTTACAAACAAGAAAAAAATTAATAAAAATTTACCTGCAGAAAACAGTATCAATATATTAATCAGAAATTAAATCACTTGTACACTATTTCTAGAAGAAATAAAAACGTACAAATAAGGACAAAAGAAAAAGAAAAGTAGGAACCAACAAATCTGTAAAAGAAATTAGGAAGAGAAATAACATAAGAGTCAACACATGCCACTAAAGACTGACAATCTGTGTACATGGTATGTTTATCATATTCGAATAGAGTGATGATCTAAACTGCACTTAATAGAGAAAATACTAAGATAAATAAAACGATCATCTAACTGTGTCACATTTGGTAGTGCATTAGTCTGTGTATACTTGAAGGATACCTGTGGTTACTTGATCCGCAGAATTTTCTCATGCAGTGGGTGTTGTGGGAAAGATGATATAGTGCAGAAGATGTACATAGCTTTCTATTCTAATAATAAGATAAAATAACTGGTGCCAACATGTCAACCAAATGTCTAAAGCAAGAATCTCTAGGACAATCTTGAATTACAAACTAACAGGGAGATGAAAACAGAGTCAATGCCACATGAAGAGCTGGGTACATTTTGTAAATTGTAATAGTTCTTGTAGGCCTATAATCTGTCACGATGATGATGATGATAAATAATTATGAAGCAATGGTGTAATAATAGCAGGGGAATGGGAATACTTCCAAATGAAACCTGCTCCAACATAATCTCTGTCCACGACAAATTCCACATGGACTTGGCAGATTTTAACCCAACTCTTTAATGTAGAATGTCCATATTACTTATTTACTTACAAATGGCTTTTAAGGAACCCGTAGGTTCATTGCCACCCTCACATAAGCCCGCCATCAGTCCCTATCCTATGCAAGATTAATCCACTCTCTATCATCGTATCACACCTCCCTCAAATCCATTTTAATATTATCCTCCCATCTACGTCTCGGCCTCCCCAAAGGCATTTTCCCTTCCAGTCTCTCAACTAACACTCTATATATATTTCTGGATTCGCCCATACGTGCTACATGCCCTGCCCATCTTAAATGTCTGGATTTAATGTTCCTAAATATGTCAGGTGAAGAATACAATGCGCGCAGTTCTGCATTGTGTAACTTTCTCCATTCTCCTGTAACTTCAACCCTCTTAGCCCCAAATATTTTCCTAAGAACCCTATTCTCAAACACCCTTAAACTCTGTTCCTCTCTCAAAGTGAGAGTCCAAGTTTTACAACCATATAGAAGAACCGGTAATATAACTCTTTTATAAATTCTAACTTTCAGATTTTTTGACAGCAGACTAGATGACAAAAACTTCTCAACCAAATAATAACAGGCACTTTCCACATTTATTCTGCGTAGAATGTCCGTATTAACCTGTCCAATTGTGTACCAAAGTTCAACAGTAATTATGAAAACAAAAAGAGGTTGAACTAAAGATTTGTATTCAAGTACTGTACTCAAATAAGAAGAAACAATAATCATGCAACGTTTTCCAATTTCAGCCAATGAGCATCAGTGTGTCTCATTCACTGGTCATCTGGCATGTTGTAACATTATTTTCTATAGTACTAATAGAAAACGAAATGGAAAAAGAAAGACTTAAGACTGTGAAATAAATTACAAAGTATGCAAATATTTTGAAGAGCAATTGAACCTATTAATAGCAACAGACAGTACATTTCATAATATTATCAAATGCCAAGAAGTAATGACAGCAGTTTAAAATCAGAAGTGTTCAGAGCATACTCCCTCTCTACTAATATCAAACCAAGAATCAGGCAACTTACCATCACACATTGGGTTGCATTCCACCTATAATATCATTAGATCCACCGGTGGGCGGCATCACACATACAACTATGATGGATATCAATGGAAGCGATATTGCCTTGCTGGTTTGATACTGACATATGTCTTCTTCATGTCGTCCTCTTCCTCCTTCTTTACCTCTGTGAACCTCTCGCCCTTGAGACTGACAATCTTGTTATCACGATACCTAACTAGCTTCTTTGGCTCCTGTAACACATCAACAGAAACAATGAAGTCTGTCTGATCTTGTAACTATTCATGGCAGAGTTTTAAGCACATAACATGAAACACATCGCGAGAGCAATTGAAGTCTACACAGACTATGGTGTCTGTGATATTTACTACTATAAAGCATTTCATGTTTATTATGTTAGGAAAATATTACACTGCGGTTACACAAGACCAAACAATTAACAACTGTAGGAATTTACAGTATATGAATTACTTAACAGTGAAGCTAAAAAAGGCTTAAGCAAGTAGTGAGGGAGCAGAAAGAAAACCTCTACAAGAAAGATAAATAATAATTTTTATATAATAGTATATATATGTTCATAAAAAACTGAGATGTGGACAATTAAGAAAAGTGAAAGAAGATTATGAACCGCAGAAATGAAATATATGACGAAAACCAAAGACCTTACATTTTAAAATCATAAAATAAATTAAAACATTTCAGGTAATTGAACGTGAACTAATTACAAAATGTATATAATACTGTCATACCAATTGGAAAAATCACATTATAAGAATGTATGCTAACTGAATTTCAAAATAAATCCTAAAACAAAATGAAGCCAAATATTTTACCATAACAAACAAAAAATAATGACTTCAAATCATTAAAAATTCCTAGGAAGTTTCAATTACAACTTCATCAATAATAAATTACATACCTACAATATGAGAAGAAATGTCAGACAGAAGTGGAATAGGAGGAGGAGTACGACAAGGATGCCCTTTATCACCTATCCTGTTCAACATCTACATGGAAGATTTAGTGAAGAAATGTTTTCAGAACATGGGAGGGTTGATAGCAGGAGGAAGATGAATAAAGTACATAAGATTTTCTGAGGATATGGCATTGTTAGTAGGATAGGAGACAATACTAAAGGTCATGCTACTGGAGCTAAATAACAGCTGTCAGCAGGATGGGATGAATATAGATGGAAATAAGATGACTATGGTTAACGGAAGAAAACTAAACAAAGTAAACTTGTGAATTCGAAATGAAGCAGTACAACAAGTGGACAGCTTCAAATACTTGGGATGTACTATAAGCTTTTAACAGAAAAAGGAGCTTCTTCTGCGGACTTTTGGAAAAAGAACTAAGGAAGAGACTAGTGAAGTTCTTTGTGTGGAGTGTGGCATTATATGAGGCAGAAACAACATTACGACGAAGTGAAGAGAAACGACTAGAAGGTAAAGGTAGTCCCTTCACATGCCATGAAGACACTTGGAGTAGTTCCATGGCATCTAACTTAAGAATGTATGGAGGATCATTTTTGAAATGATTTCCTGGAATTTGTATGCTATGTTCTAGAATCATCCATTTCCATGGAGGAATTTCGTTCACAACTTGAGTTTTAGCAATGAGTGTGTCTGTGATATAGATTGGTATTTCTTCTTTGTTTATTTTATAGAAATTACACAGGATATTATCTGACAGTTTGAAGAACATCTGAGATCTGGATGAGGCTTGCAATTTTAAATGTATTTTTAGATCCTTTTATAATACATAGTGTCTGATTGGTTGAATGTTACATTCAATTTCTAGGGCAAAAATTGATGTGGTTTTTGGTACTCTTAGGCATAATCTTAAGGCTGAGTTTTGATGAACAGAAATTTTTTGTAGATGAGTTGCTGATGTTTCTCCCCATATTTCACACCCATACGTCAATTTTGATCGTATACAAGCATTATAAAGCAGATGCATTGTCGTGATATCTGATTCCCATTCCTTATTAGCTATTATCTTCAAGAGATTTAATCGTGCAAAGCAACACTGGTTAATGTGTTTTCTATAAAAGTTTTTCATAAAAAATTAATCCTAGGATCTCAGGAGTTGGATTGTACTGAATTTCTTGATTATTCAAATAAATGTGAGATTTATAGTTTTTTAAGCTATATCTTCTTGTGAAGACAATACATTCAGTTTCTGATTGTGAGATAGATATATTCCATTTGGATTTCTTGTTAATGATTTCGTTTAAATGTAGGTTATGATTAAATTGTAATGTTGTCAAATGGATTGTAACTATGTAATATATTTTCTTTGTGCTTTGGTATTTCTAAATTTTCTTTCAATTTTATTACTGATTGTATGAATCCAATTTTAGTTTTCACAGTGTGTTTAGATTTTCTGTATGTGTCCATTTTTCAGAGTTCTGAAGTCTTATTAACTTTACATAAGTGCTTGTTTTTCAAGTTCGAACAACAGTGGTTTGTTCGATGTAATGATTTGTAGAGCTTCAATTGGAGTGGCTTTGATTGTCCCAGTTATTAGCCTCATAGCTTAATTTTGTGTTTGTTCGAGGCACTCTTTGTCGGTTTTGGAGGCTGTTATCACCACAACAGGTTTTATGTATGTATTGCACGTTGTGTTTAGTGTTCTGAAGCTACCCCATTCTGTTCCTGCCAGTCTCTTCAACAGTTTAAATCTTTTTGTTGCTTTCTCATTTATGTGTTCTATATGATTTCTTCAGGATAATCGTTTGTCAAAGACTACACCTAAACATTCTGCATTTTCTGTTCTTTGCTATTTAATCTTCTTAACCAAGGAGAAGGGTTGGAAGGTAGTTTTTCATTATTTACCATCATTAAATTACGTTTGCACCATGAATGAAGTTTTTCCAATGCTGTCTGGGCAGTTGCTTCCAGAGTGTTTTTATTTTGTATGATGGTTGTGAGTGCCAGATGACTAGGTTGACAGCAAAGAGAGCAGTTTTAACCCCTAAACTTTTCAGTTCATTTAGATTGTTAATATATATGTTAAACAGTGTTGTGCTTAACACTGCTTCTTGGGGAACTCCTAAATGAGTTTGCTACTGAAAAGGTTGGCAGGAGCAAAATGGGGCAGCTGTCAAGATGCTATGAACAAGATCCACAAGATATATATCAAACAAACCTGTGATCATAATACAGTAGTGAAGCTACAGTAAAGGTCAACAACAACCATCACAACAAAGTGAAAATAGCACAAAATAAGGCACTCTGAATCATTCATTACTGAAGGAATCAAAACTACTCCCATACAAGTACTTCTCCCTATTAAAGAAGAAATTATACAACATGCTGCCAATACATATCTTCAAGTAGTAGTCTAAGAGACAGAAATTTATTGAAAATCTACACATATCTAACACTAAAATCTCAACAAGAACCAGTAAATAAAATCAAGAAAATACCTTCAAGAACTAAACATTTCTACAGAACTGAAAAAAAAATAAATAAATAAAATAAAACCAATAAATTCTTTAAATTGCACTCAATATAATATCGAACTCAACTTTTGTGATAATGTCAATAAGAAAGAAGCTTTTCCAGAAAAATTAAAATAACTTTCCATGGAAATTATAGAAAGTAGGTAGTACTCTCAGATGAATAGCTCCATATATATAAGGATGGATCCCTAATGGATGAAAATGAGGGGGCTGGAGTTGGAGTTTAGAGTGAGTTGTTCAATAATTACGTACCAGTTGAAAGAAATAAAACTGCCTTTGAAGGAGAATTACTTACAATTCTGTTGTTACACAATTGATTATCAGATCTAAGCAATTTAGAAAAGCTGTTATACTGATCGATTCCAAAGCTGCAATAGAAGCCATCACATTCAACAAAACACCCCATTCAACAACACTCAAAGAAATAAGAACAGTAGTACATCAGTTATCAAAATTGGGTAAAATAATAACTCTTCAATGGATACCTTCTCATGGCAATGATCAAGCAGATATTTGGCAAAAAGAAGAGCTAAAATAAATTTCAAAACTACAAAATCCAGCAAACGAGCTAAAAAATATCATGAAACAGAGAGAAAAACAGAAGTATCAGAAAATCACATCAGAAAACAAAAAATTGAAAAAATCCATGAAGAATTCAAATTAAATAGAAGAAGCCACGTACAGAAGCAGTTGCATTATTCTGTTTGGCAACAGGTCACGACTGCTTAGCAGAATATCTGCACCAAATCAGTACCATCAACTCACCAGGGGTCTATTTCACAAAGGTATAGTGTTGTACATTACAAGTAAATTCTCTAGTAAATAGTAAAAATACTAAAGTTTCTGTTCCACAAAAGACTTTTCTATAGTAGTACTTTGCCACTGCATACTTACAAATTACCAATGAAGTTTCATGACCGTGTTCCACAAAAGTACTAGTATTTGTAACTTACTGGTGAATTGTATATTCTCTACCAATGAAAGGAGATTAATATATACATGTACTAATGTGATTTAAATATATTTCATAATATTATGATTTATTTTGATAAATATGTGCTATAAAATATCTTTTCTTCCTTCTATTTCCTTCAAAAGAAACAAGTTCATCTCCTTTGACACCATTTCAATAATTTTGCAGTGTTTGTAATTTCGTAACAATTAAGTTTGGAGGTAAAGACAGTTATTAGCGGCATCTATTTGCTAATATGAAAACTATCAAGGAGCATTATGCGAGGATCGCGGAAGAACATGATTATAAAAATAAGTAAATTTTCCATTATTGAAGAAGTAAACTAAAATAAATAACACTGAAGGGTTACGAAATTCATAGAATCTACGAATCTTTGCTGTATAACCTATCTTAAAATACATTACAATTAAAGAAACAAACATAACCTAATTTGATGAATGAAATATGAAGATAACTAGCTGCTTCATGTTGTGACGTAGTATGTTTATTGATATGACGTCACTAGTAACGATTCATTGGTAATGTACAATACACTTTAATTCTTTCGTGGAACAGAAAGATACAACACCATACTTTATAACATCTTTCATCAGTAATTTTAATGTACAATACTATACCTTTGCGGAATAGGCTCCTGGATGCATATTATGCAATAGTCAGGACGCAATGAATGAGCAACATCCCTTAAAATGCAGACAGCTTGATCCAAAAAATTAGAAGAAAAACAAGATCTTACACCTCTACTGAGATGCCACGTTCCTGATGGGCTATATGACCCAATAGGAGGACCATTGGAAGGAGAAAAGAAATGAGTGATGTTATTATTATTGTTATTATTTAGTCAACTGTCTGAAGACAGGTTGGAACTGTGGCTTATTTTCTCTATCATTTAAAAGATGTACTTAAATGAACTGATTTACTACGCACCAGAAGTAAAAGAAGAAACTTTCGTTTTCTGGATTGTACACAAAGAGACACTTTTTATACTCCCCAAAAGTGAGATATTTGACTTCATTTATAAGTTATACAGTTTAATTAATGTTGTAAAAATTCTCAGGATAAAGTTCTTTGTTTATTGTATTCACCTCAAATATTACTTTCCTTTATGCAGAAATCTAAGCCTTCCTTTGAAATATTAATGAACTCAATGGCTCATGTCAAAGATTTACAGAATGTAAAAGAACACTGTTCCTGAATGAGAAGTCTCCAGGTAAAATATGCCAGCCATTTCTCACTGAAGTCAAAATTACATTCTGAAAATAGCATAATGGGTCTGTGTGAGTGGTTTAGTCCGTGCGGATTTGTACTCGTAGAAGTAGTAGAAATATTTTATTTAAGAACACTTTCAATTGTAGAAGTTATTCAGCATTAAAATTCAATGCGGGCGAAAAATGGCTGACATATTTTGCCTGGAGCCCTCTATCTGAGACAGGATTCTTTAACGTGCCATAAATATCATGAGGATTTTATCCATTATCCTTGGCCAGGGCTGAACCTTTAAACCTTGGATCCAGTGACTAGGACCGTACCTATGAGACCAATGAGGACAACATGTGAAATTGTTCAGTTTTCATCTATAATACAGAATGATTCATATAAAACTCATGCTTTCTTTTATTCATTCAAAGAACAGAAACATATTGCAACGTTTCACTTTCCTTTCAAATTACGCAAGAAGTCTTGGAGCTTGTGTCATACGGGAGCTTTAGGAGTGTGTCACAAAATGACACAGCAATTTTGCAACTTGCAACTGTCTGCTCGTTCATCGTCGTTTCACGCACCATAGCAATCTACTCAATGTCCTTGTCATTGAAGATACAGTACACACTACAACAGCTGTTCTTCATAAAAAACAACTGGATAACAAACTCGGTCATAGCAACACAAAGAGAGGTGTTCGTGACTGGAACATAAAACTGGTGCTGGTGCACAAGTTTGAAACAACTGGACATCTTGTGAGTTAAACCAGCAAGCATTGTTCGTCTACACTGCCTGTGGTTACTGTGGACATTCGGAAGTAAATACAGCAGTCACACCATAAGTTTTTAAGATGTCACAGGAGAGGAGGGTATTTGTACTTGAGAAGAGATGCAAAGAAGATTAATCTAAAGACATATAGATGACAGCTATTAATGAACTGCTGGAGCCAGATAAGGCTAAAAGAGTGAAGTTGATTAGAATTGAGTTTATTGCTAGTAAAAGAATGTGTACAACTATAAACAGAAATCACTTCTGAAAGATTAAAAACTCATATAATATTGTGGTTGGTTCCAGGCGATCACTGTTCAAAATCCTGGCAAACTGTCCATTACATGGTTCACAAATGAGGCATGGTTTCACTTGTGTAGTTACATCAACTCACAGAACACACGCATTTGGGTTGCACAATATCTGCATGCTATTCATGAAGCATCTATGCATCCTCTAAAAGTCGGAGTTTGGTCCGCAATATCAGCAGAGAGAATAATGGGTCCAATTTTTTGACAGAACAGGGAACACACAACATAGTACCGACACATTTTCATGGAATTTGTTGAGCAACTGAATGATATTTGAGCTGCATCAAGAGTAATTTCAGCAGGATGGTGCCTCTTGCCATACATCACATGAGTTCATAAAGCTGATCCAGAGATGCTTTGATAACTGCATCATCTCCAGGAACCCACAGGAAAAAATCTTTGCTATACATCCTTGAATTTTTAACAATTTGAAGGAAATCGATATACTAACAACAGAATGCTCCAGTGAACACCAGGGACATGGAACAACGTGTTCAACTGTGCCTTGAGGTGGAGGGAGGTATTTTCAGTACTTAAGGTAAAGGCAAAGTAATCTCCCAGAGACACTACATTTAAGACACAATACAACATTACTAACACCATTCTTGTTAAAATAAACATATAATGAAAAGTATGGGTTTTATGCTATTATGTTATTTAATTATTATTTTTTATCAGATGCTGACTGTTCACTTGCCAGCATTTCTAACAATTCATATTCAATTATAGCAGGAATTCAAGGGTTGGAAATGGAAGCCCTATATACTTACAAATGGCTTTTAGACAACCCAGAGGTTCATTACTGCCCTCACATAAGCCCACCTTCAGTCCCTATCCTAAGCAAGATTAATCCAGTCTCTACCATCACATCCCAACTTCCTCAAATCCATTTTAAAATTATCCTCCCATCTATGTCTTGGCCTCCCCAAAGATCTTTTTCCTTCCTGTCTCCCAACTAACACTCTACAGGATGAACCATAAGTAATGTCGTTAATTTCAGGGGGTTATTCTTTGAGATATTCCAAACAAAAAAGCTTAATACAAATTTGATCGTTTTTGCTTCCTTTTCGAGACAAAAATTGGTTTATTTCACAGTGTGTTTTGGGAAGGAAAGCTATTGATTTAATTCCCAATATGCTCAGTCAATTTAAAGAGTAGTGTGTTATGATAATAAATTATTAAAAGAATTTCAGTTTTGGCCTTTAAATATGCCAGAAATTTGAAACCGAACATATGCAACATTTTAAAATTCTTTATCAGAGTGAAAAGTTACATTTGTTCGGATCAAATTTCTGCACATTTGAAGGACAAAACTAAAATTCTTTCAATAATTTATTATCATAACATCGTATTATCTACTAAACTGACCGAGGATATTGGGGATTAAATGAACTTATTTTAAATTTTTGTTGGTTATTTAACGACGCTGTATCAACTACTAGGTTATTTAGCGTCGATGAGATTAGTGATAACGAGATTATATTTGGCGAGATGAGGCCGAGGATTCGCCACAGATTACCTTGCATTCACATTACGGTTGGGAAAAACCACGGAAAAAAAACCAACCAGGTAATCAGCCCAAGCGGGGATCGAACCTGCGCCTTAACGATTAAATGAATGACATTTCCAAAACGTGCTATGAAATGTTTCATATAAAACAATTATTATCTCGAAAAAGAAGCAAAAGCGAGCAAAATTATATTAAACTTTTTTGTTTGAAATATCTCAAAGAATAACCTCCTAAAATTAAAGACATTACGGTTCACCTTGTATATGCATTTCTAGCTCCACCCACACATGCTACAAGCCCTACCCAACTCAAATGTCTGGAATTAATGTTCCCAATTATGTCATCTGAAGAATACAATGTGTGCAATTCTGTGTTGTGTAACTATCTTCATTCTCCTGTAACTTCATCCCAAATACTTTTCTAAGCCCTACATCCTTCGAGAAAATCAATTTTACATTAGCTTTGTCTAATGTTAATAGCTACTTACCGACTTCGGGCCCACAGGACGGTGTTCCCTAACATCGTCGTCCTTATCTACATAACTGTACCGAGCAATGATTCGAGACTTCAACTCTTGGTCATCCACCACTGCCTTCTGTCGCTGCGACATTGGCTGCAACACAAGTACAAACTTATTATAATTCACTTCATTCACTTGTTCTTACATACCTACAACTTCTTTTATGTTCCTAAATTATTTACTTTTTCATAATGTAAAACACTTATTTATATTACCAGTGCTAAAAATGTCATTTTATTTTGTGAGCTAGGATGTTTGCGAAATAAAATCATTTTTTAACATGTGTGTGAACACTATTTTTTTAGACACCCGTTTGACCGAGCTGGCATAAACAATACCTCCGAAATCTCCAATGCTGTATTCCCCCTCATTGTACTAGTGATGCTTTACCACATTAAAAGCAGGTGGTGATGTAACTCAGTGGTAGGACATTTGACAGCAGATTGAGAGGTCCCCAGTTCAAAACCTGATACCCTCCAATTCTTATAGTTATACAGAGTGTAAAAAATATATGTTACAAGGCTCTGTAGTATGTAGATGGATACCATGTGATTATATTTTGTTAATAAACCCATGTCCAGAAACGCTTTGTTTACGTGCTAGTGTCTCTGAAATGTGGAGGACATAGGCAGTTCGAATCACAAAAGCTAGGAAAGAAATTAAAAAGACAATTGAAATAATGTAAGTAAACAGCATTTTAATCAACTACAGAAGATACTCCAAATGGCTGCCACCAACTTCAATACATTTTGTGTGTCGCCTGGTTATGTTATGTCGAACTCTTGGAAAGATTCCCGGCATATCTCGGATGAATCCAGCTGCTACTTGAATTCGTGCCACAAGATCTTGTTGTGCCTCCTAAGAAGTTTCGTAACCCCCAGAAAAAGAAATCCAATAGTGTCAGGTCAGGTGAGCGAGAAGGCCAGGCTATTGGGCCTCCATGTCCAATCCATCTGTTGCCAAGGGTGTCATTCAAGTGGCCACGTACCTCATGACCAAAGTGTGCTGAAGTGCCATCATGCTGGAACCACATCGCAGAGTCTAATGGTTTGCTTACCTACAGTCATCTGGAGATGGGTGCAATTTCAATTGTCTTTTTTACTTCATTCCTAGCTTTTATGATCCGTACTGCCTATGTCCTCCTTCACATTTCAGATATGCTAGCACGTAAGCAAAGCATTTCTGGACATGGGTTTATTAACAAAATATGATCACATGATACCATTCCACCTACTACTGAGCCTTAAAAACACATTTTTTTTTACATCCTGTATTTAACTCGTTTCATCTAGTTATTAATAAAATAGTTATTGAAGCAATTTAATTAATTTGTTTACATTCCTTAAAAAAAAAAAAAACAGTCATTTTTAAAAGAAGGCTGACAATGTTTGAACTCAGTTGCAATTGCTGACGTTGTGACATTTGGTGAGAAACAATTGACATTCAGTGCAAACAGTTGAAAGTCAGTGTTAAAGGTACTTTTTGCATGCTACTTTATAACAGTAAATTTTTAACAGTTTCCTACCGTTAAAATATCTACATTTAGGAATGGCTGCCTAAAAATAGTATTATGAGATTACCACATTGTAGCCATCCTTAGTACACTGTTTAGTACTTAATATGCTTCTAAATCTAAGCAGTACAAATTTAAACCTTGTTGAGAGCAAGGCGGAAAAATAATTAAGAGCAGCTTCTATCAGATGTACAGTTTCCCAAAAAAGGAATGAGATGATGGAATTATTCTTAAGTCTCAGATGCAAGATACTGTGCATGATCAGAGATTAGAGCATTGATACACAAGATAACGAATATTTGAGTTACTTAAATTCAGGCTATTTGGTTTGCTGCATCGTTCCGAAATTCACTTCAAAAACTGCAAAAAATACGTTAATATGACGTAAATAATAGGTAAATATGTACATAAATCATGTAGTTAATAGACATTTGAACCTTCATGACTAGTTGAACACTCCGCGCAGAAATGAAAGCTTTTGTGTTGTCTCAATAGCTCAGATGCTAAGTCTTTGCATATTGTGCAAAAGAGAGCGAGTTCGATTCTTAGTCTATACCAATGATTTTTTTTTTTTGTTTGAATAACATTAAAATAGAGTTTTACAGAGTCCTAAGATTAAGTGTTAATGATCACAGACAATACAAAATTACAGATTATAATATTATAAACATTAATCTAATGAATGCATGTTTATCGTGTATATATATATATATATATATGTTGTTGTTGTTTTCTAATGCCAGGCGTTTGACAATAAAGTCATTTGACCTCTTGCACTCCAATATTTTTCAAAGATATTATCATGACCAGCCACTGAAGCACAGATTTTGAGGTGTTCCGAATCCATTTCTTGGTTTGAGTTGCACAATGGACAGTTAGGGGACTGATATATTCCAATTCTATGCAGGTGTTTGGCCAAACAATCATGGCCTGTTGCCAATCTAAATGCAGCTACAGACGATTTTCGTGGTAAATCGGGAATTAACTGTGGATTTTGATGCAGAGAGTTCCATTTTTTCCCATGGGATTGTGTTATCAAATTTTGTTTGTTGAAGTCTAAGTATGTAGATTCAATAAATCTTTTCACAGAGTAACACGTAGATTTAGTAACAGGTCTGTAAGTAGCAGTGCTGCCCTTCTTTGCTAAAGCATCCGCATTCTCGTTTCCCAGGATTCCACAATGGGATGGTATCCATTGGAATACAATTCTTTTATTGAGTGATATTAATTGAGAGAGCATTTTAGTTATTTCTGCTGTTTGAGATGAAGGTGTGTGCTTAGAGACGATTGATAGAATAGCCGCTTTGGAGTCTGACAATATAACTGCATTTTTAAATTTACTGATGTGGTATAGAAGATTCCTGAGACTTTCACTTATTGCAATGATTTCTCCATCAAAACTTGTTGTTCCATACCCAAGAGATCTATAAAGTGAGAAGAGACAGCACGTAACACCTGCACCGGCACCTTGTTGTCTGGAGATCAAGGATCCGTCAATGTATAAATGAAGCCAGTTTTGTGGAGGGTATCTAATATTAATTGTCTCTAAAGACAATTGTTTTAGTATTTCAGTGTTTACTTCTGATTTCAGTATTTCTTCTGTTAAATTTAGATTATATTCCATATTTAATAGAGTTAAAGGGTTTGGTTTAATTTGTAGGTTTTCTTTTAAATTCGGGATATTGATTTTCTGTTTTAATTCTTGAACAATGGATATGAAACTTTTTTGAGTTTTCAATCTACAGAGAGGACTGTATGAATGCCAATTGTTTCCTGGTAATCTAATAAGTTTTTCATATTGAATCAGTGCTTTTTCTTCTATTGTCATTTTGATGCTGTTAATATTAGTGAGGAATCTCATAGAATCTATTGGAGTTGTTTTGATTCCACCAGTAATGAGTCTGAGAGCTTGGTTTTGAACATATTCTATGTCGTTTATGAAAGGTGAAGTAATTAAAATTTCTCCGCAGTATGTCAGGACTGGCTGTATAAACATTTTGTATGTAGTGTTCAAAGTATTCCTAGAGCATCCCCATTTCTTTCCTGCTAGTCTTTTTAGAAGGGAGAATCTTTTACGAGCTTTTTCAGAAATATATTTCAAATGGTTGCTCCATGTTAACTAACTATCGAAAATAACTCCAAGATATTTGGATTCGTAAGTCCTAGGAAGGTGTTGGCCATTGTATTGGATATTGAATTCTCTTTCTTTTTTACCAAGTGAAAATATTTGGTAGTTACTTTTGCTATATATATACAGGACATATACAGAGTGATTCACGAGGAAAGGTAAAAAATTTAGGATATGTTATCTTTGGCCATTTTGAGTGAAAAAGGTCCATTTTCGAACGATGGCAGAGCTAGATGCATTTTTTTTTTGTAAAATGTCTCACCCCAATGTGACTCAGACGTTACCATATACTGCTGACGTGAGACAAGGACACTGATCGCAATGAATGATGTAACATTGGAATCAACATTGTGAGCGATGTGGAGAGAAATTCATTCACCACACAAACCGGGCGGTGGGGCATTACAAATGTCCAATCGCCTACCCTTGTCTGATGTAATGACACAGAACCCGCACATAATACAAACACAGTATCACATCATTTCACAACAGTTCAGTCAGCTTACCTACAATACAGTAGTTATACAGGTACAGTTATCGGAAGTGTTAAGTTGTGTTTTTCAAGATGCCTTATAAATTTTCGACTGCAGAATATGCCGATATTGTGTATGTTTATGATTTGTGCGATGAAAGTTCCTTGCGTGCTGTCGCTGAATATGAATGATGCTTTCCAAACAGAAGGGTACCAGATCAAAGCGTATTTACTGTCTTTGGGGTTGGATGACAGACTTGCTATACCAAGGGAAGGTGGAAACGAGCAATGCACTAATCGACCATATTTTGGATGCTGCACACCGCATAAAGAAGCAATTCTCCTGAGCGACGAGCGCGATTCACGCTCGAGTGCAACAGTGCATTGAAGCAGAAGGAGATACCTTAGACCCCGAAACATCAACCCCAATAACTAGAACATTAGATTATGTGAACATAAACTTTAAATTTGTCCGTTATCTGTCTCTAAATGCGAGTTAGTACAATGGAATCTCAGAAACTTTTGTGAAATCAAAGAGTCATATCTCCATAACCGTTCGGAAACAAACTCATATTCATATGAACTTTTTGACTCAGAATGACTTCAGAATTCACATCCTAAATTTTTTACCTCTCCTCGTGAATCATCCTGTATATATAGTGTAAATGCATATATATTAAAAACATTAAGAAATTGATTTTAAATAGTTAAATTTCAATATTAACTGTATCAGCCACCGAGACAAGATGGAGAGACAGACATTCATCCAGTTTTTTTAGTCTCATTGCAGACAGGTTACCATTAAAATCCTGACAAAGAACATTATAGCCCGGGCATTTAGGAACATGTTCCAAGAGGGGAAACATGCAAGTGAGAGAAGGCTTTAAATCAAGCTTTTTCATTTCATTTACTTTATTCTATAGATCTTACATTAGCATTGAAGTTTTAAGACGTGGAATAAGTCGCAATTTTTTAAGATTACAATTGTACAAATTTTTGTACTATATAGATGAGGAGGCGAGATATGGCATATGAGCTGTGTGTCAGGGGAAAGAATGAGATATCAGAAAGAGAGTTTGTTTCATGATGGTTAATATTATACAAATTTACTGACATGAAAGTTCATCTATCTTCCCCCTCTTTATCCACTGGAGATAAAGTCACGGCACATGATATGGTCAAAGGACAGGTCTTGCCTCCTCTAATATAGTATAGCTCACCTCAAAATTAGTTACATGGCGCATGGTAGAAAATATCCAGAGTGAATCTGTGATCGGTCAGATTGCCGTACAGCAACTTAAGACGCCGGTTTGAGGACAACATTATCTACCATGTGAAACAATAGTCACTTGCCAAAGGCGAAAAACATTATTATTTAAAATAACAATCGTAGGAGCATGATAAAAACAAGGGCAGCGACAAGAACAAAGACAAGGACGACGACAAGGATCACAACATGAGCTGCGACAAGCACCAGAATAAAGATCATGTTAAGGACCATGAAATGAACCACAATAAGAATCACGATAATGAACTAGACCACGATAACGATCCTGACAAAGAAACTAAGGACCATGATAAGGAGCACAATAAAGACAACAATCGTCGCGATAAGACCATGACAAAGACAAGGATCACAGTACAGACCACAACAAAGACAACAAGGATCAGCATAAGGGACCTGACAAAGATTTCAAAGACCACAATAAGGACTATGACAAGGTCAACGACAAGAACCATGATAGGTCTAAGTACCACGGTCCTTGTCGTGGTCCTTGTCATGATCCGTGTCTTGGTACTTGTGATACTTATCATGATCCATGTCGTAGTCCTTATCGTGATTGTTACCATAGATCTTATAATGATCCTTGTTGTCTTGCCACGGTTCTTATTGTGGTCACGGTTGTCTTTGTCATGTTTCTTATTGTGGTCCTTGTTGTCTTTGTTGTGGTCCTTATCATGATCATTATCATTCTTGTCTTTATCAGGATCCTTATCGTGGTATTTGTTGCCTTTGTTATAGTTATCATGATCTTGGCCCTTATCGTGGTCTGGGTCCTTATCGTGGTTCATGTCGTGACTCTTAGTGTGAACTTTGTCCTTATCATGGTCCATTTCGTAATTACTACCGTGGCCCTTGCCTTTGTCTATGTCGCGTTTCTTATATTGGTCCTTGTTTCTTCTTGTCATGGTCCTTATCGTGATTCTTATTGTTTTTGTCGTGGTCCTTGCTGTCTCTGACATGTCCCTAATCGTGATATTTGTTGTCTTTATCGTGGTCCTTGTTGGTATTGTAATAGTCCTTATTGTAATCTTGGTCCCTATCATAGTTCTTATCGTGATCGTTATCGTGGGCCATGTCATGGTCCCTATCGTGATCATTCTCGTGGTGTTTGCCGTGGTCCATGTTGGGATCTTTATTGTGATCCTTGTCTTTGTTATTGTCGTAGTCCTGTAGTGGTCCTTGTCAATCTCATAGTTCTTATCGCAATCCTTATCATAACCGAATGTTGTGGTCCCTTTCATGATCATTCTCGTGGTGTTCGTCGTGGCTCACTTCATGATCCTCATCGTCGTCCTTGTCTTTGTCCTTATCGTTGTCCTTGTTGTGGTCCTTGTCATTCTCACAGTTTTTATCGCAATCGTGGTCCTTGTGATCTCTATCATAGTTCTTGTGATCATTGTCGTGGTCCTTACAGTGATCCATATCAAAGTGTTTTTCGTGGCCCATATTGTCATTCTTATCGTGATCCTTGTCTTTGCTTTGTCCTTGTCGTGGTCATTATCTTTGACGTAGTCCTTATCGCGATCCTTTCGTGGTTCTTTAATGGTTCTTATCATAGTTCTTTTGTGATCCTTGGCGTGATCCATATCGTGGTCATTATCGTGATCGTTGTTGTGGTGCTTCTCATGGTCCATGTCGTGATCCTTATTGTGGTCCTTCTTGTGGTGTTAATCGTGGTCCATATCTGTGATCCTTATCACGGCTCATGTCGGAGTCCTTATCATGATCCTTGTCATAGTGCTTGTCGCGGTTCATGCTATGATCCTTGTCCTGGTCCTTGTGATCCTTATCATCGTCCTTGTCGTGAACATTATCGTAGTCCTTAACGTGATCCTTATCGTGGTCCATATTGAGGTCCTTATTGTGATTCTTATTTTGAAGCTTGTCGTGATTCTTACCATGGTCTCTGTTGTAGTCCTTATCGTGCTTCTTGTTGTGGTCCATACTGTGATCCTTATTGTTTTCCTTACCATGGTTCATGTCGTGATCTTTATTGTGGTCATTTCAAAATTAGTATTGTTTTTCAACTTTGGCAAATGACATTCGTGTTACACGGTATATTTCAACTTTCATAAAACATAAACCGATCTAGGACGTAAAAAGAGACTTACACCAGAAACAGACAGATAACTGGTAACATTTTGCACTAGTGTTTGCTTTAGAGTAGGAGGAAAATAGGCCTATGCATGCACGACCAGTTCTCTTCCTGGTTATGTCGAAATCGCGTGAACCATGCTGTAGAACTTCAACTTACGACAACCAAGAGTCATCTCATTCCTCTTTTTGGGAACTGTACAAGAAAATCCAATGACTCCATGTAGTCTTAAAGAGTGTAATTCATTGGACACAGTTAAATTATGTCGTGCTATTTGAAAAAGTGATGACGTCACTTGTATCTTGTGCAAGAATGCAGTTACATAAACCAGATCTCCATACTATGTTAGCCCCTTGCTATAAAATAATTTCCAAAACAAATATTTTCAATTCAAGTGCAAATGTAAAAGTTATTTGAGATGGACAAGATAAATGGGACACTCTGTATATATATATATATA
The DNA here is from genome assembly GCF_040183065.1 of Periplaneta americana. NCBI lineage: Eukaryota > Metazoa > Arthropoda > Insecta > Blattodea > Blattidae > Periplaneta > Periplaneta americana. The sequence goes on along the minus strand of NC_091122.1, from coordinate 92,251,367 downwards.
TATATATATATATATATATATATATATATATCCATTATTTACAGAAAATCCATTTTCTTCGCATCTTTTCAAGTGTGTTTCAGAACGAATTTCAGTAACTCTGTTAGTGATAGCATATGTATCTGTGCTCTAGGTCACCGAGCGTGCACAGTGTCTTGTATCTGAAACTTAGAATATTCAAGCAACTCATTACTTTTTTCTGGTGCTGTACATTCACAAGGTGAACAAATTGAAAGTGGGTATCCATCAATGAAGTTGAGACCAATTAAAGAGCCAATGACTAAATTGTCAATTGCTGGGCAATGGAAATTAATCAACGATCATCACATCTAGCATCTTGGAGCTATTTCAATGAATTCTAATAGAAAGATTACATCACTGGATGGCACTTCAATGTTCTGACCACACGTTCTATCAATTTTTAATTTTTTAACAGTTTGAGATAAAATCTCAGTACTTTTTCAAGAAATGAAAAATAATACTGTGAACAACTAGCACTTTTAATATACTTTTAGTTATCTTTGGAGGATGGCCACATCTGAAGAATGAAGTTCAGATCGTGATTATGCCTACAATGAAGTATGACTATACAAACATAAGATACTCAAGTTCTACAACAACAGGAATCTTTAAAACGAAAAATATGAACAAATATTTGGCACAATTTTTCCAAAAATTGGAAATAATATGACGGACATACAAAAACAATCCCTATATATTGGAGAACTTTAACACACATAAATTAAATGTGGTACAATTTTAGATCACGAATGTGCATGAGGTAAACTTGACTATAAAAAAAATTAAACCATGATTTCAGCCCTATTTGTGCCTTAAGATAGTAAAAAATATTTAAGAAATGGAAAAATGAATGAACTTTAAAAATATATTCAGTGCACTGTAGATTTATATAAAATGCAAAACATTACACCATAAGAACCAGTAGATGACATAATGTCAAACCTAAAATCTAATAAAAGATAAAGTAATTTATTACACAATTTGTTCTGGATGATATGATGTACCTATTCTAATAAACACAAATGTTAACACTTTGAGCTCAGCAGTTGATTCATGAGTTTGGACCTGGTAGAGGGAATGGAATTTTAAAGATAATAAAAAGATTCAGTACAACTTCCCTTAAAAGGTAAGTAAAGTCATGTTATACAAATCTGGCTTTCAGGTAAAGCTCCCTGTGAAGCAGATTTGAATAATTTCAAGGGAAAAATTGTTCTGGGGCCGAGTATCAATCCCGGAATCCTTTGCTTAGCGCACAAATGCTCTACCACCTGAGCTACCCAGGAACTACACCTGACACCGTCCCAATTTTTCCCTTTATATCCACACAACTCAAGTGGGTTGACAAGGTGCCAGAAACCCAACTTTGAGTGTGACTTGAGTTTGTCTACACTCATAGTTGGGTTTCTGGCATCTTGTCAGCCCACTTGAGTTGTGGATATAAAGGGAAAAATTGGGACGTATTGGGTGTAGTTCCTGGGTAGCTCATTCGGTAAAGCATTCATGCACCAAGCGAGGGGTCCCGGGATTGATACCCGGCCTTGGAACAATTTTTCCCTTGAAATTATTAGTCAGGTTGTAGATCTTCTTCCTATTTCTATATGAAATAATTAGAGACACAGGCACTCTTCAAACCTTACAATTTGATGTCAGTTTCATTAAAAATATATTGTTTTCCAGTGACTACATCCTCTTGCACTTTCAAGATTAAATTAAGGGACGCACTTCAGATCTTAAATGTCACACACAGTACACGTGGTCAGTGACTGAATTCTCCCCGCATTCCTTTATAATCTAATCGAACCTAAATGTAGGAATAATCATATTTGTTTGCTGAAGTTAATTTCACACGCACCTGCAAGACTGATGCATTGGATGTAAGACTTTGGCCTGCTTCTTGCCTGTGGAGCACCAGCTGGGCTGCCCGTGCCACATCGCCCTCTGCAATGGCCAAGCAGTGTCGCACCTCAATGCTACATGCTCCAGGGAACATCTCCTGAAGGAGGTGAACTTGTGTGGCCACATATGTGGAATCCTGTCAAACACAATAAAATATGGAAATAAAAAAGAGGAATAATAAATAAAATCCGTGGTGCTACAGCCCTTTAAGGACCCAAAACGACCAGCTGGCTGCTGGCCTCACGTCCATGTGCCGAAACGGAGGTGAACCATCATCCAACCAGAATGGAGGTATCGTGTGGTTAGCATGATGATACTACAAACAGAATTGAACTCGAATCTCAACGTGAAATTTCCAAGCAAGGCAAGTAACACAACAGTACTATATGCCTTTGTGTGGAGCTGCCAATTCACACTGCTCACCCAATATCTCGAGCAGAAGGGCCAGCCCCAAGTAACGCAAGAAGACTGTGAGGGGGCAGGGAAGAACTGCTAGTGTGTTTCAGTCCGACCTTTAGTGTTAAAATGAACTATGTACAGGCAGGCTCTTCCAGGCCCTGTCAGTCCATTCTCTCGCAGAATTGCGCCAATGCATTATATTCTTTGGAGAGAAAGAAGAAAAATTTGAACAATGAAATAAGAGTAAGGGGAAGAAAGAAGACAAGAAGAGAAAGGAGGAAGAGACACTGATGATGATATAGGTGACAACAACAGCAGCAGCAGCAGCAGTAGTGGTAACAGTATTTTTAATTTGTTTATTTTACGATGCTCTATCAACTGTGATGGTTATCTAGCGTCTCACAGTGTGCAATTTTCCCACTCTCTGTGAATAAAAATCAAATTTCGACTTGTTTAATTAGGCATAGGTGAATATGAATTCATGTTTTTTGACACTTGGAGAAGTTGTGAGAGATAGCTTTTACTGTTTTATTGGCGGCAAGCTATTTTAAAAGGGTCTGTTCTTCCTAACATTTCAACACTTCTTGCTCCAGTTTGGTCATAGACAGAGAGGCTTACTATGTGGTCGAAAAAATGCTCTTAGTTATTTATTGTGTGAGAAACAAGTACTCTGTTCAGACAGGTATGTTCTTACTAATTAAACTTCAATTTTAAGTCAGAAAAGTATTTTACTTCTTACAGTAGGCTTTAAATATTACAATTGAAAATAAATTGTCTTAAAAGTTCTCAAAATACTGCATAATGTGACTTTTAATACAGCAGGTCATGTCCGGTTACAATAATTCTTAAAAGAATTATTGAATGGTAAAGAATGGTAAACCATTTAATACAAAATCATTTAGTGTGTTGAAAGCTTGTTTTAAAATTTGCGCGTTCTTGCGCATTTTTAAGCAATTAATTGTTTTCAGTGGCAAGACACATGGTAACACAGTGGCAACTGTTCCATGTTTGACTTAAAAACAGAGAAGAATCACGGAATGAGTGTTTTATGCCTGAAAAATTATTCATATGAGATCGAACATCAGGTTAAAATACATTGGACACATTTTTATCTAACTTTAACGAACGCATAGTGGATTAGAACGCAAATCTAGTAGCTGGACAAAACTAATAACTTCTCTACATTCTAATGCAGTGGTCATCAACTGATTTGCACTGTGCATCTCCCTAGCTCACTCGTTTGCCCCCGAACAACTGAGTGTGTGGTAATGGAGCAGAGGTTCCTCAGTGACAGTGTCTCTGTTTTTTAATGAACAAGACATTGGACATGATTTAAATGAAGGAACATTAACTTTATTATTACATTAGAATATTTATTTATTACTCATGCAAACAGAATAAGACATTAAATAGCAGCAGCACAGTTGTTACATATTACTAGCACATTTTCAATTAAATATTTAATATTCAAATTAATAAAAACCTTGTATGTATTTCTAAATTAATCACTACTGCCACTACATATATAAATATGCATTAACTAAACCATGAACATAATGAATGGTAGTATTTTAGGTTTGAAAGGAGATAAATAATTGAAATGAGAAACTATAAATTGTTTAAGAAAGAAACAGAGTAAAAATAAATATTGCTACTATTTGTGAAACATGAACAGACATTTACTCGACAATGGCAGCGATTTTTTGGAATTTTTTAATCCTCTTTTCACCCACCAACCATAATAGTTCCAGCTAAAGTGTTGTCTTTGGATGTACAGTAATTCCTTCAGATGTAAGTTTGATGGGGGGAGCAGGAAATTTTTAACTCCAATGAATTTGCAGGGCGCGTTTCATTATTAAACATTTAGTAGTGTGATTGGCTAATCAGATTTATTTAACATTGTTTGTTATTAATATAGCAACAAGAATAAATTAAATTTCAAATTGTAAAATTGTGTCTATTATTATTTTTCCAAAATCATTGTCTTAAGAATTAAGGAAGAATTATACAAAATTTGTATATATGGTAACGTAACAGTGCAAATGTAGCCCAATTAATCTCAATGTTTATTACAAATGAAATAATGAAGCTTTAATAGAAATTAATATCACATAGTACTGTAGTAATTTCCTTTATTTAGCAGAAGGGATGATCAAACCATTGCGATGTTTTATAGTATGTATAAATTACTGCACTTACACATGATTATAACAGTTGCTGTGGTTCGAACTGCATTATGGTCTAAGATTTTTGGTAACAGAACTAATTCCGAAACAATATAATATTTTGGTGATTATTAAGTTGTCAGACACTTGCTGTTATTGCGAACTAGTACTTTCTTGGAACTGGTGCACTCGGAGAAGTTCTGGAAAAAGAATGACTTTTCCCAACACTATGCTATGAAAATCTTAAAATCCAACTCTATACGTTCAAATAGTGAATGAAATTCCTCCCAAAGGAGATGATGACCGTTGAGACATACTACTTCTCCGTATTCAACATTACAGCTAGCTTCTGCCAAGAGTTGCTACTAGGGTTGTATAATGCTGAGGATGAGATATTGCCCACTTGCCTTGCATGGGACCGGTGTTGAGCGCCCATGCTTGCTTTTGGCTAAGTTGATGATCACTGTTTTAATGGATTCTCTCCTAAACAGATTATTATGAAACATTCTACGGAACCTGGGCCCTCACAGAGAGGCAAAAGACGAACATCGAAATATGCCAAAGGAAAATGGAGAGGAAGATAGGTGGCGTTTCACTGAAAGACAAGGTCTCCAACACGGCACTGCAGAAAATTACAGCTTCTGAGAACATCACACAAAAAGCCTCATAACGAAGTGGAAGTGGGGTGGTCATGTAGCAAGGCAGCAACAAGGCAGATGGGCGCGAGAAACCACCATGTGGGACCCATACATAGGAAGGAGAACACAAGGCAGGCCAAGAAGAAGATGAGCAGATACATTCAAGCAGCAGCTGGGAGAGAACTGGTCAACCATCGCCCGCAACAGAAATGAGTGGAGAAAGATAGTGAACAAACTCATATAGAACTAAAATTTGACAAACTCTAGTGTATCTCACATAGTGAATGTGAATGTAAATATTGTTCACGTGAAATAGCTCATCATGTGAACCACACCAACCGAGCTTCCCCTCCTGTAGGAGGCCTTAGCCCTTCATGGGACACAGTGGCTTCATTCATTCATTCATTCATTCATCTTTCTACGGAAGTTACAGGTAACATATATATTTTGTCCACAAAGACTGATTATGTTTCTTTAAGAGGAACTACTCCTTTATAGTGGTGTCTTTGGACAAAATCAATAACCTCTCTCTTATATAATATATTTTATAGAACTTTGTACAAGCATTACAAGTAGTATACAAATGTAATCATAGTTTGTACACAAAAATATATGCTACCTGTAACTCCTACACACAATTTCATAAAAATTCATTAAAATGGAGAAATTTATTAATTTCGTCCCAAATCATCTCCCTATAAAATGGTAGTTCCTCTTAAACAAACGCAATTAGAGTTTGTACACAAAAATATATGTTGACTGTAAGATCTGTACAAAGTTTCATAAAATCCGTTAGAATGCAGAGAAGTTATTAATTCTGTCCAGCTAGATTTGTGTTTTTACTCACTGTGTCCAGATGACATGAAGGTGATAATGCCAGCGAAATGAGTGCAGGGTCCAGTGCCGAAAGTTACCCAGCATTTGCTCTTAATGGGTTGAAGGAAAATCCCGAAAGGAACCTCAACCAGATAACTTGTCCCAGCCAGAATTTGAGGCCGGGCCAGCAGTTTTGCAGTCTGACATGCAGACCACTACTCCATACATATTATTATTACTATAGCAGTAAGCAGTAGTGGTATACCCCGCAAGAGGTGGTATTAGTAGTCAGTAGTAACACAGAGGAGTAGTAGTGTCGTATATTATAATGACTATTACACTCTTACTACGTCATACTACTTTTGACCAATAAAATGGTAAGAAAGGACGTATTTCAACCAATCATGGCTGCTTATCGCACAATTTTATCACGTCCCTAGCATTTGTTTAATTTTATCGCGTCCCTAGCATTTGTTTCTTTGTTTGCCAACATTTGAAACTGCGCTGGTCTGGACGTCAAAAATATATATAAAATTACAAACCACTCCAGTCGATGCACAGCAGTTTCAAATATGACTCGCATTGGCATTCAAGAACAAGAATTAATAAAAATCACTGATCATACCTATGCATCTTCTGAAATCCGATTTACAAATAAATGAAGAGCACCATTCGGAAATCCTGAATAAGTTGAATACACCATGTAGGCCTAAATCAACGAGTTCCACTTCTATTATGCACACGTCCAATATAACATCAATTGAACCACCAACCACATTCAAATTTGAAAATTGTACATTCAATAATTATTCCTTTTAAAATTATTCATTCGGAAATTCTGAATAAGTTGAATACACCATGTAGGCCTAAATCAACGAGTTCCACTTCTATTACACACACGTCCAATATAACATGAATTGAACCACCAACCACATTCAAATTTGAAAATTGTACATTCAATAATTATTCCTTTTAAAATTATTGAAGTTTATTTTTTATGCCATCATCGTTAATTAAAACTTTTCTAACACTTGTGTATATTAGTTAGGTTATGTTATAGCTTCTGCTCTCAGAGGATAAAAAGAACTTCTGCTATATGATATTATGGACAGTCACGTATCAGAGATTATTTAATATTAAGATTTATTGAATAGTAATCATTACAGTGTCTGTATAAAGACACTACTGCCATCTAGCATGCATCTAGCGTAATATCTGTAATGTTGAGATGGTACAATAATACATTTGAAGACAGTTGTATTTTCGAAAGTCAATTAATATTTTATTGTAGTGGAGTACTTCGTTACTTCTAATCTTTATATACTTTCTTCTAATCGTGTAACAGTCAATTAAATCCTACTCGAGTTTTGATTTTCTCTAGATAAATCAAAACATCTAGTGAGATTTCTGTTGATAAAATAGCAGTGCTACAGTATTAGTAGTTAATAGGATTACAACAGTCCTTTAATAGGAAAATAGTAGTGACAGCACTGGTTAATAGTACCACAGTAATTCCATCTATTACAGGGCTGGGCACATTACGTGATTCTGAGAAATGAGCGCTGTGTGCTTTAAAGAGCGGGTCTTGCAAGCGCTGTGACGTATGCATACTGTACATTATTCAGTGTCGGTGCAGTGGTGACTCTGCAGTATGATGGCGAACTTTGAAGACGGAGCTTCTGCTCATACACTAAAGAGTCCCGCTACTCCCAATGCTTTTAATGTAACATGGGAGGGGGAGTTCTTTTTGGTAGAGAGCAGTGGACTAGCAAAGTGTTTAATTTGGCATAAAACACTCCAACTGATTAAGAAGTTCAATATCCAACGACATTATTCTTTACAACATGCTACTGAATATGAAAAATATGTTGGTAATTAACGCCATAAATTAATACAACTTAAAGAAAATGTTTCTCAGGTGCATTATATCAGAGTATCTATTTGATATTTACATTGCATTATAAGTTATTATACATTTAGTAATATATAATTTTAAATTATACAAGTATTATGTTATATCATAGTATATTACAGTTCATGATATATCATATATCATATTATATATCATGAACTGTAATATACTATACTTACTTACTTACAAATGGCTTTTAAGGAACCCGAAGGTTCATTGCCGCCCTCACATAAGCCTGCCAGCGGTCCCTATCCTGTGCAAGATTAATCCAGTCTCTATCATCATACCCCACCTCCCTCAAATCCATTTTAATATTATCCTCCAATCTACGTCTCGGCCTCCCTAAAGGTCTTTTTCCCTCCGGTCTCCCAACTAACACTCTATATGCATTTCTGGATTCACCCATACGTGCTACATGCCCTGCCCATCTCAAACGTCTGGATTTTATGTTCCTAATTATGTCAGGTGAAGAATACAATGCGTGCAGTTCTGTGTTGTGTAACTTTCTCCATTCTCCTGTAACTTCATCCCGCTTAGCCCCAAATATTTTCCTAAGCACCTTATTCTCAAACACCCTTAACCTATGTTCCTCTCTCAGAGTGAGAGTCCAAGTTTCACAACCATACAGAAGAACCGGTAATATAACTGTTTTATAAATTCTAACTTTCAGATTTTTCGACAGCACTCTGGATGATAAGAGCTTCTCAACTGAATAATAACACGCATTTCCCATATTTATTCTGCGTTTAATTTCCTCCCGAGTGTCATTTATATTTGTTACTGTTGCTCCAAGATATTTGAATTTTTCCAACTCTTCGAAGGATAAATCTCCAATTTTTATATTTCCATTTCATACAATATTCTGGTCACGAGACATAATCATATACTTTGTCTTTTCGGGATTTACTTCCAAACCGATCGCTTTACTTGCTTCAAGTAAAATTTCCGTGTTTTCCCTAATCGTTTGTGTATTTTCTCCTAACATATTCACGTCATCCGCATAGACAAGAAGCTGATGTAACCCGTTCAATTCCAAACCCTGCCTGTTATCCTGAACTTTCCCAATGGCATATTCTAGAGTGAAGTTAAAAAGTAAAGGTGATAGTGCATCTCCCTGCTTTAGCCCGCAGTGAATTGGAAAAGCATCAGATAGAAACTGACCTATACGGACTCTGCTGTATGTTTCACTGACACACATTTTAATTAATCGAACTAGTTTCTTGGGAATACCAAATTCAATAAGAATATCATATAATACTTCCCTCTTAACCGAGTCATATGCCTTTTTGAAATCTATGAATAACTGTTGCACTGTACCCTTATATTCCCATTTTTTCTCCATTATCTGTCGAATACAAAAAATCTGATGAATAATCGATCTATTACGCCGAAAACCGCACTGATGATCCCCAATAATTTCATCTACGTACGGAGTTAATCTTCTCAAAAGAATATTGGACAAAATTTTGTACAACGTCAACAAAAGTGATATTCCTCGAAAGTTACCACAGTTGGTTTTGTCCCCCTTTTTAAACATAGGTACAATTATGGACTCCTTCCATTGTTCTGGTACAATTTCCTTTTCACATATAGCGAGTACAAGTTTATAAATTTCGCTATATAATGCACTTCCACCCTCTTGTATTAATTCTGCTGGAATTTGATCGATACCTGGAGACTTGTACTTTTTCAGATTTTCTATCGCAATTTCGACTTCTGAAAGCGTGGGTTCGGGTATAAATGGCTCAGCAGTTTGTATTTCAATTTCGTCCCAATCATTTCTATTTGGCCTATGTACATTTAGTAGTTGCGCAAAATAGTTTTTCCATCTGTTTAGGATTGATGGAGAGTCTGCAAGCAAGTCACCATTCTCATCCTTGATCACGTTTACCCTTGGCTGATATCCGTACTTAAATTCCTTTATACCCTTATATAAATCTCGAATGTTTTTATTCTTACTATTTGTTTCTACCTCATTCAGTTTTCCTATACTAAGATATATCATAACATTTGTATAATTTAAAATTATATATTACTAAATGTATTATAATAACTTATAATGCAATATAAATATCGAATAGATACTCTAATATAATGTACCTGAGAAACATTTTCTTTAAGTTGTATTAATAATGGTAATATATCATATCATATCATATCATATCATATCATATCTTATATTATATTATATATTAACAGGATGACAATAATGTACTTAGTGAATCGGCTATGAGAATTAGCTACAAAATTTGCCAGGAAATTGCAAAGGAATTGAAAACATTCAAAGAAGGTGAATTCATCAAGCGATGTTTAATTATATTGGCAGATGAATTCTGTCCACAGCAAGCAGGGGAAATGGAAGCCATACGCCTGTCTTGTAGAACTGTGGTGAGGAGATTGCAGTATGTGCGTATGGGTTATGTAAATAAGCCTAATGATTTGTGTGTGTGCATAGAACGAAGTTCATCAAATCATCAAATGCTCTTTGGATTAGGCCGTTGGGCCTGTTCCATCTCCTGGATTCAGCTGGTCCCTCCAATGCTTCTTCGGTCTGCTGATGTTTACTTAATTAAATTAATAAGAGTGTTATAAATTCTGTTATGTACAATGGATTGATGTAATATCCTTATAAACTATTATGTACTGACAGAATGAATGACTAGAACAACCGTGGCTCTTGTTATATTAATGCAGGGAAGGTAGCTGTAATGTGAGTCCGCCACTGCGTGAGCGTTCTGCTCTGACTTGGAATTGAAGTGCCTTGCGGAACGAGTGCAGCTCTGGCCGACTAAATGGAGCCACACTCATGCCTAGCTCTGGTCTAGTAAGTACAGGTACTAGTAATCAGTGAGAGAAATGAGATAGTATGCATCAGTATGAAATACTGCTACTGGTTCCTATGGCCGGAAAACATACTGTTAGTGAAAAATGACATATCGTCACTGAAAAAAATGTGATCGTAAAAATTTGTTTATACATTTCTTCACAGCAAAGAGTACTATCTGTTTGCTTCGTAAATCTAAACCATAGCCTTCTGGAACTGTATTCAGTGTGTATTTAGATAGTGTGTATTTATTTGATAAGTCAACCCCTGGAATGCTTACAACGGTAGTATTTCAAGTATAGTATATGGTCTGTAACTTGTGGTGGCCATTGTTGCCAATTTAGTGACTGTCATTTTCTTGTTGCACTTTTTATTAATGATTAAGTAAGGCACTTTGAAGCTTTAACATTATTTTAAATGATAAATCTCAAAGGACATTGTAAAATAATCTAGTAAATAACTGAAGTAAATTGAAATTATTTTATTAAGGAATTTAATGTGTTGCATAAGCTTCAAAGATTCGCGTTACTGACTGTACGAAACAATTTATTGTATACATCATTTATGTCTATGTTGTAAGGGAGGGGGTATGCCTTTTTTTAAATTGAGGTATGCCAGAGGAAAATCTTGGGGTAGCATACCGCCACTGGTTTTTTTCCCACATCCCTCACTGCTAGTAATTCATAGTAACAGCACAGTAATGCTGTAGTAGTAAAGAACAGTACTAATAGTTACTGGTAAAAGCAGTAATAGTAACATAGCACTGTAGTAGTAAAGTAGCAGTGGTACGAGAGTTGTTTGAAAAGTTCATAGCCTGACACAGAAATTAACTATGATTATTCTAAACCAATCTTTATTTCTCAACATTATCCCCCTTAAGATTCATACACTTGGTCCACTGATGCCGCAATGCTGTTGTACTCTCCTTATATACCGATTTTTCAAGGTCTGCAAAAAATCCTTCTGTTGCTGCAAAAACCTCTTCATTTGACGAAAATTTCTTTCCATCCAAGTGACTTTTAAGCTTTGGGAAAATAAAGAAGTCCTTTTGCTAGATAGTCAATCATAATTATTCCCTTAGAATCCCAGAACACAGATGCCATGACTTTCCCAGTTGATTGAACAGCTTTTGCTTTCTTTGGAGATGGAATGGAGAATCACTATGCTTCCATTATTTCGACTGTTGTTTTGTCTCTGGTATGTAGTAGTGGATCCAGGTTCCATCAGTTGTCACACTACCTAGAAAAATTGGGGTATTTATCTCGAAACGAGTCAGACAATCCCGAAATTTCAGACGTGCTTTTGTTCTGGTGTTAACAAATGTGGAACCCACTCTACAGAGACCTTGGACATGCCCAAGACATTGACTAGCCGTACTCAGATGACGATCATTCAACACTGTATCATGGATTCTTTCTGCAATTTCTTCAATTGTTGCTGTTACTGGAAGTCCACTGCAGGGGTCGTCTTCCACATTCTCTTGATCATTTTTAAAGAGTGCCCCCATTTTTTCACACTCGAAAATGCTGGAATGGATTCCCCAAGTGTAGCATCTATGTCTGCTTTAATTTCTGTTGAAATCATTCCCTCTTTTACGAAATATTTAAAGACAGTACGAAACTCGATATTTTCCATTTTTGTCAATCTGTTTGGCATACTAACTTAAAAATTAAACTACATAAAACGTAGTCAACAGAAAATTATGATTTTTCGTACTCGAATTAATGTAAAATGGCCGCTAACAATGGCGGCATTGTTAACACATTTTTCAATGCCACATATATGTCAGGCCACGAACTTTTCAAATGCACCTTGATTAGCAGTTAATAGTAGCATAATACAGAGTCCGCCAAAAAAATATATACACTCTTTGTCAGACTGTATCGGGATACTGATATTGTCAATTGATTTGAACTACGAGTATGCTGTAGTATGGTCTTTTGCTCAACCAGATATCGGTACTTTCATCACGATAGTAAGAAAACAAAATGGCTGGAGCAGCGAAAATGCATTCTAAAGTGGTTTATAAGGTTTGATAATACAGCATCAGTGGAGGCGGTAGTATGAAACAGAACTCCAAACCTGTTTAACAATTAAACGCATTATTAACAAGTTTGAGGCGCATGGAACAATTTGTGATATTCACAAAGGAAGATCGCATACATCTACAAGTCCTGTTTCATCGGCTCTCGTGTTGGAAAGGTTTGTTACTTCTCCACAGAAGTCTGCTACGCAATGTGCAAGTGAAGTGGGGATTAGCAGTACAAGTGTGCAACGAATTTTGAAAGCTGCTGAGTGGAAAGTTTACATCCCATGATTACTGCACACGATTAATGATACGATCTGATCGTCGAATGCAGTTTTGCGAATGGTAACTGAAGATGAACAATTTGTGATGAAGGTAGTGTGGGTTGATGAGGCCCAGTTTCAACTTAATGGAACAGTGAATCCTCATAACTGCGTCTACTGGGCACCGGAAAATCCGCATGTTCAAGTGGAGAAGATGGTCTGTCTACCAGGGGTTCATATGTTGTGTGGACTATCATCTAGGAGCTTAGCTGATGGTATTGTCACTGGAGAAGTGTACCTCGAAATGTTACGCACATCAATTTTATCAGGTGTACGTGTGCTTTATGGAGCTGATGATGAGGTCTTCTACCAACAGGATGGGGCGCCACCAGACTACCAGCTAGCTGTACGAGCTTTTCTGGATGACAATCTGCAGGGACATTGGAGTGGATGAAGAGGGGTCCTTGAGTTCCCCCACAGTCGCCAGATCTAACCCCTATGGATTTTTACTTGTGAGGAACTGTGAAAGATCAAGTCTACCGACGTAAGTCATCCACGCTGGAGGACCTTCACCAGGAGATTACAGCAGCATGTGCAGCGCTCTCCATTGAAACATTGACTGACGTAGCTGTGGCAACCGCTCGTCATTGCGTTTTGTGTCTGGCTGCCAACAGCGAACATTTTGAACATCTAAAGTAACCATGTGCTTAACTGAAAATAGTACTACATGTGTGATCATGTAAAACAAACACATAATAAATAGTTTTCATTTCTGAAAAAGTGTATACATTTTTTGGCGGACTCTGTAGAACTGTACCATATTGTAGTAGAATGTTAGTACCAGTATTAATGGTTGGTAGTAGCATAGTAGATAGTACTATAGTGGTGGTGATGGTGGTAGAATATCAATAGCAGGTTGTGTGGTAATATGAGTGATAGCAACACACCTCCTGATTTGAAAAGTACTCCCCACTGCTGTCAGAGCTGCCATCACTGTTCTCTGATAGTTGGTGAATACGTTTATTGGGACCATCGCCACTGCTGCACTCTGAATTGTTGTGTGAGCGAGGTGTCAGATTGGCCAAGGGCAGCAGGGCCAGTTCAGACAGATCCTTGTTGAAGAATTCGCCACCTCCATCTGCACAAAAGATTTACTATTGGCTAATACTGCAAGTAGAAATACAATTTTAAATTATGAAGCAACAATAGTAACATAAGCATCAGAGAAGAGAGTGAAAGTAGAATAAATGTGGGGCATGCATGTCACTATCCAACATAACAGTTTTTATTGTAGTCTCATCTTCCATCAAAGATAGTGAAGGTTGGAATTTATAAAACAAAGATCTTAACCACTGATTTCTATGGATGTGTAATGGTGTGCCTCGAACTGAGGGCATTTGGTAACAAGGTGCTTAGAAAAATGTCCGAACCTATGATGAATAGAACAAAGCAATGTGAAGAGAGCTTTATATCTGACTACTTCAATTCAGGACATTGAGTAGCATACATTAGGAAGCTTCCTCTTTCCGCCTATATCACCTTGGGAGCACAAGTGATGTATCTATGTTGCAGACATCTTATCAGATGACAGTCATGACATGTCGGTATTCTTCACTATATTAAACCTCTTACATTCAGAAACAGAGGAGATTTACTGAAGTCAAGCTGTGAGACCTCAGTAAGGAATTCAGTCTGTGTCAAAGCTACTGCTTCACTCCAAAGTCTCCTCAATTTTTTTTATCTTCTTCAGTGCTCTGAGTGTAGCAACTATGAGAAAGCTATGAAGAGACTCTGGACACATTCTTACACAGGTCGATTTACAACAATTTAATACAAGCATTCCAATTGAGAACCAATGGTCTAGCAAACACAGAAAAATAAAAGAAGGGGTCTTGAGATCACGAACTCTCTCAAAGTAATATTCCAGAATTTATCTGCATAAATTAAGAATGAGCTAGAAAAACTAGCCTCGAAGATCGAAACCAAAAACATCTGAACACTAATAGCATAATGAGACACCAAGTGAATATGCAGTTTACTTTCTCTTTAAAATAATAAATTTTGCAATTAGTGGTCACCTTTTCCTTTCTTCTGGCTAAGTGTGGCCTCTAGCTCGAACATCCATTGACACACGGCTGCATGATGAATTGTAGAAAATTCTGGAAAGTAAGCTGCCATCATCTCACAGAAACCTTCCACATCAAAGGCCTCCTCGACACTTGCCTCTGTGCCCAAGTCTTCTAAGATGCTCACCACATAGCTGAGCACAATCTCATCTATTGAACTGCAACAGAAATTACTCTTCTGCGTGAGGCAGGCAGCATCAAGCATTTCAAACTTGTTTATAATCAATTATTTAAAATAATATGATTATTGTATGTATGTATTTATTCACACTGCAATGGGTATATACCCGGTGGCAGTGGTAACTAATTACACTCAATAATGACAATAATAAACTTATTAATTAAAAATACAATTAATGATAATACTAATAATTAATAATAATAATAATAATAATAACAACAACAGGGAACATACTAAATTAAATGAAACGATCACTTAAAATAACATTTGAAATATTCTAATTTGTATCTTAAAACTAAGATCGAACTAAAACCCACGAGTATATGTTCATATCTGCACAAGTACCTTTCAACATTACACTCATTTCGCTGTCAACTCACTCACTGCACTGGAACTACGACACATTTCACTGATTCTATCCTGATTTCACTAACACTTCAAAAACATTTCACTGTTCAAATACTTTGCACTGCCACTATAACCTATACAGCTTCACTGACAGGAACACGTTTCACTTACACAGCACACTTCACTGACACGACATACTTCTTCACTGATACAACACACTTCACTGACACAACATAATTCTTCACTGATACAACACTTCAATAACAACATATCATTTACACCCTTTAAGTACTGTGTATAATTACCGTCTATTAGTAAGGTCCTTAAGCCTATTTTTAAATACATTTTTGGTTGTTGGTAAAGCCTTTAGTAAGTCTGCAGGTAAAGCATTCCAGTCCCTGATAGTACGATTGAGAAAAGAAAACTTTCCAGTGTCCGTCCTCTGCCTTCTTTCCCTCAATTTATATGAGTGGTCGTTCCTCGAAGAGTAATTTGGCGGCTGCAACCTATTTTTTATTTCTTTCCAGGCAGGCTCACCTCTGTATGTTTTGAACAGTGCGCATAATCGAATTCGCGTTCTCCTGTCCGTGAGTGTGTCCCATTTTAATGGTGAATTTTTCCGACAACACTTAAGAGCCCGTTTTTGAATCTTTTCCAGTGTCTTAATATGTTCTAATCTGTAAGGATCCCAACATACAGCACCATATTCCATTACTGGACGTACTAGTGATTTATATGCAATCTCTTTGGATTTATCAGAACCTTTTCTTAGTACCCTCATCACAAAGTGTAACGCTCTCCATGCTTTTCCCGCTGTGTCTGTAACGTGTTCCCCCCAGCCGAGATCGCTGCTAAATGTTATTCCGAGGTATTTACATTTGTTAACTTCCGGAATGGTTTCACCCCCTAACGTATACGATGCGACTATTTTATTTCTTTTCCTTGTAAAGCTGATGGCTTTGCTCTTTAGAGAATTTATTTTCATTTTGTTGGCTATTGCCCAATCATTTATTTTATTGAGGTCATTCTGGAGAAGAGTAGTATCTTCACGACTTTTTATTTCCCTGTATAACATACAATCATCCGCGAATAAGCGAACCCTAGATAAGATATTAACTGGCAGATCATTTACAAAAGCCAAGAATAGAAGAGGCCCCAAGACACTCCCCTGCGGGACCCTGGAAGTAATTTCAATTGGGTTCGATAATTCCTCCCCTACCCGTACTCTCTGAGTGCGACAAGTTAAAAATTCCTTGATCCACTGGAGCACTCTGAAGTCAATCCCCGTTGATTGTAGTTTAACCAACAATATATCGTGTGGGACTACATCGAATGCGCGTGAAAAGTCAATAATCACTGCATCTACTTGGCTATTGGAATCTATTCCGTCTTCTAAATCCTGACATACCGTTACTAATTGACTCTCACATGAATAGCCCCCCCGAAATCCATGCTGACAGTTATGTAACCAATTTGAGTCATCCCAATGCTGCCTTAGATAAGCTGAAATCAAGTGTTCCATCTGTTTGCAAACCACAGAGGTAAGGCTGACCGGTCTGTAATTTTTTGTATCTGAGCGAGACCCTGACTTATAAATTGGCACCACTATTGCATCTTTCCAATCTCGCGGGACAGTACCATTGTTAATTGATATTTCAAATATACGCACTAGATAGGGAATCATGGCTTCCCCTCCCAATTTTAGTACGTCTCCGGCGATACCATCAGGTCCTACTGATTTATGAGTTTTCAATTTAGAGATCCTTCTCCTTATGTCCCTAGGCTTGATAGAAAACTGACCCATATTTTCCACAGAAGCTAAGTGTGGTACTATTGTCCTCATCCCAAAAACAGTGGCATAATAGGAATTTAATTTTTCTGCTTTTTCGCTGTCCTGTACGATAAATTGATTGCGGTCATTTTTTAGGGGGGGGCTCGAATAATTTTCCTTGCGTCGTCTCTTCACATATTTATAAAATTCCCCCCACCCGTTTTGTTCACCTTTGAAAAGTTTGTATTAATTCGCCATTCAATCTTTTCATCATTTTTTATTTTCTTTAGTATAAAAAAAAGAGAAAAACTTCAATATCAATAAATATTGAAGTTCTTTCACTGATCACTTCATAGTTAATATCATCATACACTTCACATGTTATGTTCTACCATTATCAACATCATGAATTTTCAGTGCACATTTTAAAATAAATTTTACATATGGTGTGTGGATAAGCTTCAGGGCTTCTACTGCGTTGTCTTGGTGTTATTGCCTGACGTTTCGACCGCTGTGTTGTGGCCATCTTCAGAGCAGTTGTTGGATAAGGAAATAGTCTGCCAGCTCTTATATATATATATATATATATATATATGCCAGATGCCAGAAGGAGAACCTACGACCTATCACAGCAAGTACTCCTCCCCATCGAGACTACTATATCATCATCATCATCATCTTCCTAACAAGTATTAGGCCAAGTGGCCTGTTACGGTCTCAAACTAGAATTTTCAGTCCATCTCTTCTTTGGACGGCCTAGAGATCTTTTGCCATATGGATGGTAATGAAGCAGTGCTTTTGGAATTCTGCATCGATTCATTCGTTCGAGATGACCCTTCCACTGAAGTTGATATTTGCTGATGAACTGCATAATGGGTTCTATTTGAAGTTCTTGCATTAGGTCCTCATTTTTTTTATGATCCCAGCGAGTATATCCAGCTGTTGCTCTCATAAACCTCATCTCACTTGCTGTTATTCTACTGACATCTTTATTCTTCACAGTCCACGCTTCGCTACCATAGCTTAATACTGGCTGTGCTAAGGTTTTATACAAGCCTATTCTTGTGTGTCTTTGTACTAGTGAGGGTTTCATGATTTTATTAATGATCCCCATTGTTTTATTATATTTACATATTTTTTCAGCAATATCTACTTCATCATAAGGGGATAGTGTATAGCCAAGATAAGTGAAGGTATTTACTCTTTCTATTATTTTATTATTCAAACAGATTTTGCTTGGTACAGGGAATTTCCCACAAAATGACATGATTTTCGATTTTTCAATACTAATTTCCATGTTATATTTTTCACTGACCTTCTTTAAATTGTGTACTGAATGTTGTAAATCATCTTCAGTTGATGCCATGAGAACTAAATCATCAGCGAAAAGTAAAGCATCAAGCTGCAAATTTCGATTAATTGGAATAAATCCATGTCGTGTCTGTCGCCAATCTTGAATGATTCTATTTATATATATAATAAACAGAAGTGGTGAAAGGCCACAGCCTTGTCGTACTCCACTATAAATGGGTCGCCACTGTGAAAGTTTATTGTTGCTTCGAATTGCTATGATGGTTGTTTTATATATATTGTAAATATTTTGTATAGTCTGTTGAGGTACTTGATCATCTGCCAAAATCTGAAGTAATTTATTCCGATTGACTTTATCAAAAGCCTTTTTAAAGTCAATGAATGACATATGCGTTTCTAAATTAAATTCTCTATGTTTCTCAACCAGTAATTTCAATGCGAAATATCCATCACAACAGGATCTTCCTCGACGTAAACCATTTTGTTCCTCACTGATAATATTGTCGTAATGCTTATTGAGTTTGTTTTTCAAAATATTTGCATAAATTTTATATCCTGCGTTAATAAACTTATTCCTCTATAATTATCCGTAATTTTCAAATCTCCTCTCTTATGTATAGGAATTACAATAGATTTAGTCCAGCTTTCGGGAAATCCTTGTCCCTCCCAAATCAAATTTAAAAATCTCAAAAATCTTTGTAGAAATGTATGGCTAGCATATTTAAATAATTCACTATTTATTAAATCTTCTCCTGGAGATTTATTGTTTTTCAATTTAGCCAAGACTCTTTGCAGTTCATCCATAGAAATTGACTCCAATAAAGGATTAGTTGAAAATGGAAGCGTGAGAGATTGTCTTGATGTAGACCATAGTTGTTGAAAATACTGTAACCAATTGTCCTGAGAAATAACATTTATTCTTAGATTATCTTTTACTTCACAATTTAATTTCTTAAGACTTTTATAAGTCTGTGGTTGAGGCCAAGTGATATCATTTTCTAAGTAGAGACTACTATATATATATATATATATATATATATATATATATATATATATATATAAGAGCTGACAGGCTATTTCCTTATCCAACAACTGCTCTGAAGATGGCCACAACACAGCGGTCGAAACGTCAACCAATAACACCAAGACAACGCGGTAGAAGCCCTGAAGCTTATCCACACACCATGTTCACCAGCCGCGGAAGCCTACGCGAACACTTAAATTTTACATATGTTTTTATGACAAGTTATGTATAATATTCCAAAAATTTTACTGTGTAAACACAGCCTCAAAAGAAAACTAACAACAATTCATCAACTTATTATTTCTAGGTTCTATCACATATGCACAGACTCATATAAGCAAATTGTTTATTTTAAGACTCATCCTTCTACAGAGTTTGCATAATTCCACATGAAAATGAGTATCGATCACTAAAAATTTACCATCAGCCAATCCAAAACAAGTGGAAATAGCAATGCACAGAAGCATAGCGCGATGCATGTAACAATGTTCACTCAATATAGGCGCAAATACTCTTTATGACAAATATGAGAATTAACTGACAATATTAACTAAATTATGATTTCATTGACACATTTTCATAAAATTACTAAACAATATATGTTGCTGAGATTTTCCTTACAGGCTGAAGGCTGATCTTCATGACAGCAGACAAACATGTTTATAACATTAAGTGCTCTGAAGGATATGGGCTAAAATTGAAAATTAAATTAAAGATTTATTGGACACTGAAAGATTACAGCACTATATATAAGTGGTTTGAGCATCTTACAATGAAGGAAAATTGGAAAATGAAGTATAAGTCTGAAGACTATGGGAGTCCTAGAACCGAACAGAAAGATCAAGTAAAGAAAATGGCATGGAAAATGTGAGAAAGTAAGACTTAGATGAGGGTTTTTATACCTTACTTTTCCCTCATAAGATACGAACTACAGGAAAAAATTAATAAAATAAAGCTAATTGCACTAGCAAGTGGATTAATTCCATACATTCTAATTTTAATTACCTCAGTTACATAACAGTTTCTCACCAAACATACCACAGTTCAATCCTCGACATCTCTTATAAAAACATTCTTCTTATTGATCATAATGTAATTTGATTAATTGGGTAAAATTGTATACCTAGAAAGTTTGAATTGCTTAGTGGTATAATCAGGGCTTGAAAAAAAATTACTTCTCTGCTCGTCTGTGAAGAGTGAAAATTCGAACTTGACAAGTGGACTGACTTTTTAATTGCGCTACTGTACTCACAGTTCAACCATGCTGACTAGTGAAATTTTTGCCTGACTGGTGAGTCATCATACAATTTTTAAAGCCCTGGATATAATACCAGTAAATAAGATTGTAATAGATACTGCTCCTTCTAGTTTATTGTGAAATGATAGTGATGGAAAAAACTACAGTGAGAAGGTTATCTCTGAATGCTCCAACCATTCACCTTCCACTATTGTCAGCTACACTACACAAACAATATCCGAGACGTAATTTTGCAGTATTATCACTTCTATGGATCTATTATATAGTATTATACATTACTTTCATAAAGATGTGTTGACAAAATTGGTCCTGCTGTGATTGGATATGAATAATTTGCTGGTGAAGTAGTAGTGAGCTCCTAGTAACAAAATGAGTTACTGAAGGTAGATTTCAAATTGTCAGTGTAACACAAATGCGGGGGTGGAGTCCAAACTATCCTAAGCAAAAATGACAAGTTATCAGAAAAATGACAAAAACTGATAAAAAATTTGATGCTCCTAGTGCTTGAATATTTTATTCCATTGGATAGTTGAATTTATTTTGACACATCTTACTGTAAGTATTTAAAGCTATTCTGCTTGTTATATAGATTTAATGAACTTCGTGTTTTTCAAACAGATCTAATTAAGACTGGAGAATAAATATACACTTAGGCAACATCAAAGAAAAAAATCGAATATACACGGACTTGCAAAGGTTAAATTAAAACGTGAATGGAACAGCTTAAAAATTTTAAATACAACTCAGTCTTTTTTTTTATAGATTTTAGTTTCTTTTTCATAATAAATTAAACATACTGAATATGAGCGACTCTGATGCTTATTTTACACGATTAAAAATATTTTCCAGTCAGAATAAATCATAATCCTTTCAGGGGAATTTTTTAATTAAAAATTCTGTACCTCTGATATTACTCCAAAAATTCATTATTCCTTTTATAGTTATTATGGTATTACATAATATGTTCAAGGATGGCACAAAAAAACTGACAAGAAGGGTAAGTTTCTGAAGTTATTTTGTTAGAAGAATAACTTAGATATGATGTAATATAATGTACGTGCTACTTAAAAAAAGTGAAATACTTTTTAATAATTTGAATTATTATCAGATAAATCAAACTGCTGCTACTCTTAGCCCAGGTCTACTGGACCTAAATGGAAATGGTCCTGGGCAAAGCCAAACAATAAGAATGAAATCACATCTGATCACTCTTTGTCGTTGGTGCTGTTATTTGTGTGGTGTTACCATACTCAGATTTCAGCTGATTCAGTTATTGGTACAAAATCTCTGATGCTGTCAACATATAATATCTGGATGCCAAACAATTACACGGACAGGTTATAAAACCAGACAACAATGTATTTTACTTCATTAAAAGATAGCACTCAAGTATTCTCTATTACACAAAATTTGCTAAGTACATAAGAGAAAACTTCTCAGTCAGTCAGTATTAGTGACAGTGGTTGCATTTCAGTATTACTCACGTGCCCTCTGGTCAGCCATTTTGGTAAGTAAAAACGACCTCTATTATTGCCTATATTGCAGCCTGATTAGCAGCAATAAAATACCAAGATCTATATAGCCACAGTCTCTAGCAAAAGGCTTTTCTAAAGACTCTGGCAATGTCCACTAGGATACAATTTTTTTTTTAATATGAGAGGCTTGTATAATGATAAACTCTCTGAATTAAAAAATATTATTACCTGCTCTCAAGTGGTTATTTGTGGAGTGTTCAAATTCGGCGCTATTACTGACAATCCAGAGTACTTCCAAATACAAGGCTATCAAACATACCTTCTCCTACGTATGGCAAGTAGCATCTGAAATTTTTATTGTTGTGAAATCATCTGTTGTGGTAGATTTTAAGATTAGGAAAGAGCAGGTGGATCACGACAAGTCAGAAGCTGTGGAGGTAAATAACTGGAAGAGAAAATTTCACAAACTAATTTTTCTCATCTATAACCCACCAAGAAACAAACCTGATCTTTCACGGTTACAGACTTCCTGGAGCAGAGGAAATATTCTGTATGGAGACTTAACTGCCCTTTCCACATTTGGAAATACTCCAGTACGGATTCTATCAGGAAGATTGTTAAAATTTATATAGGACTATATTAACAAACCTGGTTAAATTTATTGAAAATGACTCTCATATACAGGAAGAATAACGTATTCAGATGTTATACTTGCACACTAGCAATAGCAACTACAATAAATCGTATACTAATGCCCGCCTTTCGACAATTCGGTCACGTGTGATGTATTTTTTTTATGTATCATAAAAAACAATCTCGTGAAATATGTAGAACAAGATGGAACAAAAGAAAACCAGACTGAAGAGACTATACTAAAGTTACTGACTCCCTTAATAACTGAAAACGTTATTATGGATTCAAATGTTGATTGCTCAACTAATAATCTAAAGAATACATTACTTAAGTGTGTTCCAATAATGATCCCCTGTGTCCCTTCTAGGACCAAAAACTCCATAAACTGAAGCAAGAATAGAACAAAGCCAGAGAAGCTGTAGAGGTGGTCGGAAATCACGCTAACATAATGAATTTTAAACAAGTCAGCAAAAGTTAAAAACAAAACAACTCTCGTCAAACAGTATCGTTCGTAAGTTTTTAGTAAGGACAATGTTGAATACATATTGATTTATTTCAAAATATAATAATGAAAAAGAAGAGAAAAATAATTTAATAAAAAAGGGAAGTAATTTAATATATTGTGAAAAAGGGAAACAACAAACTATTTGAATGTGAAAAAAAGCGGGCCTGGGTTCAAATCCTGGTTGGGACAAGTTACCTGATTGGGCCTTTTGTCGAGATTTTCCCTCAACCAATTGAAACAAAATTGCTGGTTAACTTTCGGCATTGGATCTCGGATTCATTTTGCTTTAATTTATTCAAATATCATCATTACCACAGCCTAGTTTAAGTTCATGGTGCAGCATGCTGTATTCGTATAAGAGCATAGCTATTCAGTGACAAATATAATTTACAGAACAGGAATGACAAGCACAATAAGCCTTCGGGCTGCTCCTCTGCCAAAAACAAAAGAAAAAAACACTATGCCAAAATTAGTAGCAATTTCAAACCAAAAAAATCAAATGAGAAGCTTCGCAAAACACTTTCTCCATCCTGTAATTGTGAAATAGACAGCCAACTTTTCTGGAACAATATTGAGTTTCAAGAACATTCTCGAAATTATTCGAAAGAATAATAGCAAAGAGACTTCGCTCTACTACAGCGTGAATTTGTCAAAGTGTCGTTCAGGTTATTACGAGATTCACATGGGAAATATTAAGCATCGACGTCCAATGATGAAAACAAGTCATAGCAGCGACATATCTGTATGTCACGAAACGACATATTTATCTATGAAGCCTTTATGGCTTAGGGATTGAACTCTTTTTCTTGCTACAAAGACCAGGCTTCAAATCTCTCTATGTAAAACGCACACATGTAAAGTTCATACAATTATTCCCCAGCTATTCCGAAATGGGACTTAGACTCTGAACAGCGACCAATTTCCGTGTCGAAGAGTGTACCTAAAAATGAATAATTTAATATCCAGTATTCAAGCTGAACAGGTTACTCATCTTTCCCAAGAAATCAAAGATGGTTTCCAACGAAAGCAAAGTTCTCTGGCAGTGCTCATAGATTTTAAAACAGTCTTTGATAGAATCTGGAGATAAATTTTATGAAACTATGCTTATCTAGATGTTTATTTACAATCATTTCATCCATTCTAAACCACAAATTTATAAGGGGCAAACAAGGCAAAGAGTTCCTTAGGGGTCAGTTCTGAGTCCCTTTCTTTTTAATATCATGATTCATGACATTATTCCCCTTATTGAATCCATACCCTTATATGTTCCTCTGATTGAGGTTCTGGCTGATATGTACATCTATCATCAGGCAGTACATATCACTTGACGATATGTGTCGGAGGAAGAATAAATGTTTGTATGCATCTGAAGTCTGACTTGTGTAATATGTAGCTAGTCAGCGATGTATGCAATGGAGGGGGAAAGGAACTGGCCACCCTATCTCATTATCTTCTGGCCTAGTTGCCTCATAAGTGGTGCCTTCTTGGTATCACATGTAAGGTTCAGATCTGTCTTCGGACAGTTGACTAAATAACAACTCTTATATGTTGATGACCTCGCTATATGAGCAACAAGCAGCAATATTAAACACTGAAAACTCATATAGCCTACAGCTTGTCCTATAAAAACTGAAAACTGGCACTTGAAAACGAGTTCAATATAAATTCACAAAAGTCAGAATTCGAGATATTTACACTTTCCACAAAATCCCATAAATTAAAATTGAAGTATAACAATGGAAATCTTATCGTACAGAAAAAGCGATGTCCTCAGAATAAAACTGGACACCAAGTTCAATTGGAACACATTAACAAACAAATTGATCAGGAAGGACTTCAAAAGGTTGGAAATCTAAATGGAGACAACTCAAGGTATTTTAGCACTGACTTATAAATTCTTAGCACAGCCAGTATTAAGCTATGGTAGTGAAGTGTGGACTGTGAAGAATAAAGATGTTAGTAGAATAGCAGCAAGTGAGATGAGGTTCATGAGGGCAACAGCTGGATATACTCGCTGGGATCATAAAAAATATGAGGACCTAATGCAAGAACTTCAAATAGAACCCATTATGCAGTTCATCAGGAAATATCAACTTCAGTGGAAGGGTCATCTCGAATGAATGGATTGCTGCAGAATTCCAAAAGCACTGTTTCATTACCATCCGCATGGCAAAAGATCTCTAGGTCGTCCGAAGAAGAGATAGACTGAAAATTCTAGTTTGAGACCATAAAAGGCCACTCGGCCACAGGAAGATGATGACGACCTATAAATCCTACATATGCCTTCCCAATTGTTGGGTATGGTTCCAAGGGAAGCTATGGGAAATGCTACTGAAGGAAGACGGGCAAATATCAGCACATCTACCATGTGGAATCAATGGCATGCTTCAGGCTGATTACTAGGCATGACTATCTCCAGAAGCATTTACACTGAAGCGACATAATGTAATAATGGCGAAATGACCGGAGACATTTGGACTTACATTAACATTACAGGAAATCAGGAAAATTTTTGTAAGTGATGATAGACTTTATGCAAGGAAAGCAAAGCTATATTGAGCTGTACATGATGCAAGTATAATGGTGTGTCAATATGCTTGCTCAAAATGCATCTTCTTTTGTGCATGATGTCACACCCAAAGCATCTGGCAACTGCCTTACGTTGTATTAAGTGGTGGGATTGAGCAGAAGTGTGTATTTAGGACCTAATGGGGTATGGGAAAGCAAAATAATAAAATATAATAATCGATTTTTACATGTTCATTAATATTACTAGAATTGAAATAAAGAGTATTAACACAAAATTTTAATTCTGCTGGCCTCTGAAATGATAGACAAGCAGTCCTTGTGTTTAATTAGAGAGGAAACTCATTCTGTTCAGAAATTAGTACGATATTCTGCTGTAATCATTCATTTACGACATTTTATTTTATAATTCCAACACATCTTCATTTACATTATACTTTAACAAAATAATATACTGCAAGTTGTAATAATTTATACATAACATGTAGGCCTATTACAAAAAAAAACATTGTTGACACTTCATATTATTGTTCCATATCACTTCTAAAATCACTTCTTCTCATTCATTTTCGTAATACTTATAAAGTTATGTGGAAGTTTCAAGGCTTTATTAATGAGAATACTAATTACTTTATCAACTGCACGCATTGTATTCTTCACCTGACATAATTAGGAACATTAAATCCAGACGTGTGAGATGGGCAGGGCATGTAGCACGTATGGGCGAATCCAGAAATGCATATAGAGTGTTAGTTGGGAGGCCGGAGGGAAAAAGACCTTTAGGGAGGACGAGACGTAAATGGGAAGATAATATTAAAATGGATTTGAGGGAGGTGGGATATGATGATAGAGAATGGATTAATTTTGCTCAGGATAGGGACCAAGAGCGGGCTTATGTGAGGGCGGCAATGAACCTCCGGGTTCCTTAAAAGCCAGTAAGTAAGTAAGTACTAATTACTTTATCGAATAATATGGCAATAATATAATATAATGATTAAAACATTTCAATTTCACTACCTACTTATAATTTCAGCGCATTTGTATTTATATGACACTTTAACAAAATAATATGACAGTAAGTTGTAATAATTCACATTAAGACGTCTTTTACAAAGAACACTGTCCGCACTTTCTGTTATAGTTCCATATCACTTCGAAGTTCACTTCTTATTATTCATTTTTTTAGCACTTATAAAGTTATCAGACGTTTCAAGACTTTATTAATGACAATGTAAAATACCAGGCTTTGATTTCAAAACTTTTCAGTCTAAATAAATATTTATTTCATTGTTCTATATACACTTATAATCACTGATTAACTTTCCAACACAGTAACACACTTTTTAACAGAGTAAAGAAGTTGAAAAGTTAATCAATATTTATTTCAATTAAATTTAATTTAAACAAAATAGACGTCAATTTAGATATTGAGAGTGAAGTTTGAAACCAGTATGATTGCATTTTAAGTTTCACTCCCTCACCCCAACCCTATGAAATTTCAAATGGCATCCCTATATTATGAAACTTAAATTTTGAAAGAGTATTCAATTGTTTATATACATATTCATTTGTTTTCTATCATCGCCTGGCAACTTGGATTGTTATTGTCAGTCAAACCAACTATTACATTAAATGATCAATAAATGAAGAGTGCATTTCCAGAACGTTGTAAGTGCCAATTTGTAAAGTTTACAGTGGGAGCAAAAATATTTTTATACAGTCCATACAACGTTGTAACTTGCACAACCTGAAAGTGCACTACTTTATTACTTGGAGCAGCACTTTCTACATAATCTTTCGTAATATTGTCAAACAGGGCACCTACAACTGATATATGTGAAAAAATAGATTATCCCTGTTTCGGCACTTACAACGTTATGGAAATGCACGCTTCAAATAGTCTTTGTAGTTGTATTCTCCTCAGCTCTTATCAACAGTAACAACAATCCAAGACGACGAAAGAAAACAAAAGATGTGAGAATAAAGTGAGATGTATAGGCTAAACACTTGAATACACTTTCAAATTTAAGTATCATAACATAGGGGTGTCATTTGAAATTTCAAGGGGGTGGAGGTGAAGCCATTCACAGAACATTTATTTATTCCCACTTTAGCATATTCCAAAGGAAACTTTTATCCCCTAATGGACAATAAATACAGAATAACTATCATGCAAATAACGAAATTATCAATAAACTATAACATACCCTAAGACTCACTTTTTACCATTTTTTCTTTATCCTAAACCTGATAATCTGAGAAACGCGATCTATCTGTTGTTACCATTTTAAAAGTCCATCGAAATCCTACAGAAGCACTAGTAATTTTCTATAAAGTAATAAATCTCCATTTACCTTCAATCATCTGCCTGCCAATTGCACGTGGGTAGGAAATTCACACTTTTTCAAGTATTATTACACAACGGTACACTAGAGTACACCATATTCACTTATGCACATCTTCGAATGCAATAAGCGAAATATGCACAGGTCCCAAGTAAATAACCTCCAACAACCACATCAAGACTGAAAATACGGAACAAAATATCCAGTATCTTCAACTATGTAAATCTAAGAAAATATAAACTCTTTCTATTGGATGAAATGTACAATGGTAGGAAGGCATACTAAAATTTAAGGAAAAACTGTTTTTAATTGGTTAAAATTCTGAATATATATAGTTAAAACAACAGAATCAATTTGTATTTATGAGGGAGTGGGCGAGAGACAGAGAGAGAGAGGAGGGAGTTCTTTTGTGCATGCGTATGTGTGTGTGCATGCGTGTGTATATGTGTGATAGAAAAAAAAAAAAAGACTTTTAGATGGGATAATTACCACGACAGATTTATCACTTACAATACAGTGACTATAATTTAAAATTGCAGGTTAACCAAAGAGTAAACAGTAAGGAAAAGTTAATTACCAGAATTGCATAAAAATACCTTTTCCAAAGCCTCCTTAGTACTGTACCATGTTACAAAATATCTGTAGATGCAGTAATTAATGTTTGCGTCATTATAACAGTTATCTTTAAATAACTTGAAGACGATTAGAGATATCTCAAAACAGATTGCACCATTGTTTTTTTTTTTCAGAAAATTTCACATAATTTTGAGTACCTACATGACCCCCTTTTCATCTAAAATTTCAAAGTTGCATCCAAAATGGCGGCTTTTGAGATAGCTGAGGGCTAGAATCCAATGTGTCACTGGTAGAGGATTTGGTCTTACAAATACTGGTAACACCTATAGTAATCGAAAATCAAGCATATGGAAGATATTTACCCATAGTTCCGGACTTTTCATTCACCCTGTATTGTAAAAAGCCAAAGAAGGTTATTTTACGACGCTCTATTAACATCTTAGGTTATTTAGCATCTGAATGAGATGAACGTGATAATGCCGGTGAAATGTGGCAATGTGTCCGGGATCCAGCACCGAAAGTTACCCAGCATTTGCTCATATTGGGTTGAGAGAAAACTCCGTAAAAAAAACCTCAAACAGGTAACTTTCCCCAACAGGGAATCGAACCCGGGCCACCTGGTTTCGTGGCCAGACGCGCTAACCGTTACTCCACAGGTGTGGACCAGCCAAAGAAATTAGAGCTTTATGATAATAGAGATGTTTACAGCCTTTCAGCAAACCCTTCTCCCACATGATGCAATGTGACGGAAAATTTGCTTGTTGCAAAATCGACACAGGAATAAGATTCGTTTAGGACACTGCTATAAATCTCCTTTGCACTTCACAATTGTGTGTGACCATAATACTGTAAAGTCCGAAGATAGGTCATCAAAATGAAAGTAAGGATAGGGATAGGGGGAGGGGGAGGGGAGGGGGATGGGGGAGGGAGGGAGGGAGGGAGAGGAAGAGAGAGAAAGAGAAGGTGAAGGATGAGTTAGTTATTTTATGGAGTAATACAGCAGAGTCCCTATAGATCAATTTCTGTCAGATGCTTTTCCAATTCACTGCGGGCTAAAGCAAGGAGATGCACTATCACCTTTACTTTTTAACTAGAGTATGCCATTAGGAAAGTCCAGGATAACAGAGGGTTTGGAATTGAACGGGTTACATCGGCTGCCTTTCTATGCAGATGACGTGAATATGTTTGGAGAAAATCCACAAACGATTAGGGAAAACACGAAAATTTTACTTGAAGCAAGTAAAGAGATAGGTTTAGAAGTAAATCCCGAAAAGACAAAGTACATGATTATGTCTCGTGACCAGAATATTGTGAGAAATGGAAATATAAAAATTGGAAATTTACCCTTTGATGAGGTGAAAAAAATTAAATATCTTGGAGCAACAATAGCAAATATAAGTGACACTTGGGAGGAAATTAAACGCAGAATACATATGGGAAATGCCTGTTATTATTCGGTTGAGAAACTTTTATCATCCACTGCTCTAAGAAAGCTGAAAGTTAGAATTTAGGCTATAAAACAGTTATATTACCAGTTGTTCTTTATGGTTGTGGAACTTGGACTCTCACTTTGAGAGAAGAACAGAGGTTAAGGGTTTTCGAGAATAAGGTACTTAGGGAAATATTTGGGGCTAAGAGACGTATGGGCGAATCAAGAAATCCATATAGAATGTTAGTTGGTAGGCCGGAGGGAAAAAGACCTTTGGGGAGGCTGAGACGTAGATAGAAGGATAATATTAAAATGGATTTGAGGGAGGTGGGATATGATTGTACAGACTGGATTAATCTTGCTCAGGATAGGGACCGATGGCGGGCTTATGTGAGGGTGGCAATGAATCTCAGGATTCCTTAAAAACCATAAGTAATACACTAAATCCGAAATAAAGAAACAAAAAACACAACACACGTGTTCAAGAACATATATGTACTATATGGGAAGACACACCACTATACTCACATCATGGAGCTGTAAAGGAATTAATGGCTCAAACAGCAAATGCCTTACTGGCATAGCATAAAAAAGAAGTATTAGTAGGCTATAATGTTACTAGTCAGTGATGTATGCAATTGAGGGGGGAAAGGAACTGGCCACCCTACTCCATTATCTGCTGGCTTAGTTGCCTCATGAGTGATGCCTTAGTGGTATCACTTATAAGGTTCAAACCTGTCTTCATACTGTTGACTAAACAACAACAGACCTTATTACAGAAATTAAATAACAATGGAGAAACAGAAAAATAAACACAAATTCTAGCAGTCATAATATTGGTTGTAAGAATTATCCCTACTCCTCCATATGGTTCTAAACATTTTGGAACTCAGCAAGAAAGTAAATAGGCTATATTACAGTTATGCATGAGCCAGTAATTCTCAGAACCTGCTGTAAAAAAAATGCCTAGAGATTACTATAACTTCACCTTGCCTGAAGGACATGCAGAATTCAGATAGTTGTGGTGAAGAAGAAGAAGAAGAAGAAGAAGAAAATAATAATAATAATAATAATAATAATAATAATGAGGATGATGACATCAATGACAATATAAATATAAATATAGTCTAGACACAACAACAGGTGTAAAATTGCACAGAAAGTTGTTTGCATTGCTTGTTGATCCAGATTAGAAGTAGCCTACACGTCATAAAATATCTTACAAAAAGGTTTATTAAAAATTTACTGAAACAGAAGCATTCTTAAGGTAGGCACCCACTTACCGGAATGGTTTCATTTGGCGTGTTGGGATTTTTATGTTTTGCACTATTTTAAATAGAGCATTGCATACTTGGCTGTATCGCCTCTGCTTTCATGACTGGATTCCATCGAGAATTCTGGCCAAAGAATTCTAAACAGATTTCTGCATGGAACATGATGAAAATAAAGAAGACCTCGACAATTAAATCGATCACAAGACCTCCAATTGCGGTAATACTGAAGGTATAAATGAAATGGATGATGCAAAGCTTATTTTGTTAGAAGAGCTTTACAATTTACCAAATTGGGATTATAGCAATGTCATATGCAAAAATAACATATGGATGAAATTGGGAAAATAATTAATCAATTAAGTAGTTCTTCATAGCTAATTTAAGTTGCAGAGCTATTCATTTTATTTCCAGATTCAGTCCAGAACACTACAATGAAATAATGCACTCCAGCAGTAAAAAACAACACTATTTGATGATCAGTTCATGAAGTTTAGTTTCCTATGTACCAATGCTTGCAGAATGTGCCTGGTGAAACCATATGCAGTTACTTTCCCCTTTGTCATTCTGAAGAAAGATGAACACATTTAATTGATTCTGTAGTTAAAGACAAACTCTGCACACACTTTGCAACTAGTATTGTCAGGAGTAGTAATTTATTGTCATGAATACTTGTTCCTGAAATACTGTCTTTGAACATCTGTCCACACAGATAAATTGAAACATCTGCAGGTGCATCTGCACACGCACTTAAAGCCTCTATTGTTACATTTAATTTATTTAACTTTTCATTTCACTTTCTGAAACATCAACCTCAGTATCAACTATTTTGCTTTTCTCTGATGTATTGCTACCACCATCCTAGAAAAATTTGGTAGAAAAATTTTGGTGCTTTATTACGCTACATTATCTAAGAATTCGAAAATCAAAACTTAGAATTAAATTACAGTAAATAGAAAATTCTTAGAGGAAATAGAAAATTTTAAGTATTTGGAAAGAGAAGTGAATAATGATGGTAAGACACAACTTTACATTACTAGAAGAATACAGTATAGTGGTAGAAGTTACCAACAAGTGAAAGTTTATTACGGAATGGAGACATATGTGAAAAGTGTAAGAAAATCATATATAATTAATATTTCAAACCAGTATTCACAAATGCAGCGAAAACTTGGATTATGATAAAAAAGATCAGAGCAGAATTCAAGTGACAGAGATGAAATTCCTTAGAAATATAGTACACAAAACACGAAGAGATAAGAACTAAAAATGAAGATATAAGAAATTTTAGGAATTGCAAAATTGCAGGATATATTTAAGGAAAACAGAATTAGATGGTTTGGGCATGTTATGAGGATGGGTGAAGAGAGATTACCTAAGAAGAAACTGAAAGTAAAATGGAAAAAAACCTGTTGGAAAAACCAGAACAAGATGGAAAGATAAAATAAAGAGGAACATTGAAAAAAGAGGGAAACCATGGCGAGAAGTAGTGGAAGAGAATAATTGGGAAGACCCTGGCAGATGGGGAATGCTGTCTCATACTCGACCCTACAACCAGGGACACGCAACTAGATTAACAATTACACTACACTGATTGCTCTCTGCGAATTAGATTCAAATATTTTTTAAACAATGACGCGTACTTGACTTACATCATTCACCCAAGTGTCCCTATCTGTGGGTGATGTTCTGAAGCTATAGGCCTAGTTCTTTTAACTTATGTAAGTGTTGCCCACACCATGGAAGACGAACTACATAGCACCATGATGATTATTATGATGATGATAATTAATGGAGCAATGTTGGAATGCTGTTAAGTAGGGGAAACAGGTATTCCACGAAAACCTACCACTAAGCACCATATTTGTCCACTAAAAATTCTAGCTGGACCTGCTGGGACTCGAACCTGAGTTACCAGCATGGAAAGCAGACGCTCTCTCCACTCAGCTAATAATGTGGCAAGATTGAAACATAATATCAAATGCTATTGGCGCGATGATCAATAATGCATTCAGTATTGCCAATACTGTTAAGGAAAAAATAATTCATTTCATTCAAATGGAACAACAATGTTAGGAGAAGTATTAATGGAGGAACACTAGGTATCTTATTAATGTGCTTTAATAGTGTATTTTGCAGTTTAAAGTCTATTTATTTTTTTAATTATATTTTTTATTAGTAAGTTTTATTTCTGTATAACTTATGCAGCATTAGCATTGGAAAGAGAAAGTGTAGATGAATTAATCACAGATAGGTTTTAAGGATGCAGGCATATCATATTCCTGTCCTGACTGACTGCCTGCACACTTGAACAAGAACAACAATTTAACAATAAAAATACGATTGCGCTGAGCTGTATCACCGTTTATTTTTGCATGCATTATGTTTACTGCAATATTAAAAAGCTAGATATAATTTCGTATTAAATTAATGTTCTTTCTTTTTATTAAAAAAAAAAGTTTTTTTTTTTAAAACTTAAATTTAACCGCTTCTGCGAACTGCAAAATATTTAACAAGTGGTTTGGGCAAACCTGTGCGAACTCGCTGAATGACACCATTTCTACACACCACAGTCAATGCAATTTATTTATCTAAGAGAAACAAAACGTTTTCAGATGTCAACACGAACATCTTGAAGAAACAAAACCAAAAAAATTACCAAATAACAAGAGGGAGTAAAAACACAATGGGAAGTTGTAAAGTGACACATTCACATCTTCTTGGCCACTGAAATTTTACATGCTAAACTAATCAATCAATCAATCAATCAATCAATCTTCTTAATGTATCCAGCTGTTTGTTGACAACATAAAGTCCACTATAGTCTACTGTAGGCCTAATCTATTGTTGTTTTTAAGAGAAATGAGGGGTATTTTCATCAGTGTTCATTATAGATGCCTGTTGCTAGTAGCCA
This sequence comes from Periplaneta americana, assembly GCF_040183065.1. NCBI lineage: Eukaryota > Metazoa > Arthropoda > Insecta > Blattodea > Blattidae > Periplaneta > Periplaneta americana. The sequence goes on along the minus strand of NC_091122.1, from coordinate 92,216,714 downwards.
GAGTTGGGGTGTAGTCAATATATACTGCAGGGCTGTGTCTTCTGCAACTGGTACTGATGATTTTAATTTACTTCTTTTGTGTTTATGGATGGACAGTATAGACGAATGTGTTCCAGATCTTCATCACGATTATTACACCACAGACAAGTAGGATTATCAGGAATGTGAAATCGGTGTAGGTACAATTGTGTGACAATGTGATCTGTTCTAGCTCTTGTTAAAAATGTCTGAACATGTCTGGGCAGTTTTTGTACATTTCCAGGTCATTTGGTTTCTTTTGTACAAACTCTAAAATTTTTCCTGGGTCAGAAGAGAGCCAATTGTTGATCCATAGGTTTATAAAATGAGACTTTACTGAAGCAAAAGCACTGGATAGAGATATCACTTGAAGAGGTCTAGGTTGCAAATATGTTGCCTGTTTTGCAATATTATCGACTTTCTCGTTTCCGGTATACTTGTTGTTTAAGCTAACAAGTAACAAAGAGTACCCACAGAAGCTGCATTAACACCAACGCAGTCCCACTATATTTTTCACTGCTTATGCTAAACTAAAAGTGAGTCACTTAAAACTTATAAGTTGTCATAAACCTATCTCCACGCCAATACAAGTACATACAGAATTCGTGTAAAAAAAACCTGTAATATCAATAAATCACGTATACAAAATCTCACAAAACGTTATAAAGTGCGAGTTTATTGTTAAGGCTGATTCACAATAAACCGGGAACGGAAACGAGAACGAGAACTGAAGTAATGTTAAAATAAATGTATTTAAATGTAAGCATTTAAATATAATTTACTCACATTTAAATAAATCCTAATTATTTTAACAACATTTCTGTCCTTGTTCTAGTTGTCGTTTCCGTTCCCGGTTTATTGTGAACCGGCCTTTAGGCCTAAAAGGTTTTGCCAATAATTCTGTATTGGTTCTATTCCTGATATTCCACTGTTACTGCCACAACTGCTATATTCATTGTCACTACCACTATCACTACCACTTGCTGCTATCATTGTCGTTTGTTCACTGATGTACTAAATGAAATTCCATAGCCCTCATGTTGTTTTTGTTCAATTAAAATTCTCTTCACTGTTGTTGGAGACACCTTAATCGACTCTGCTACATTTGTTGCACTTAAAGTAATTTCTGAACTGCTATGGTACCTTGTCTTTAACCCCTAAATTTCTTTCTTCATTGTAATTGTACATATTGATAATGAACTCTGCCTTTCCTTGATTCAACCCTGCACATGACCATAAAAGCACCCTTGCTAGCTTTATCTTTTCTCACAAGTGCCAAATAGAATTGCAATACATATCAGCAGTGCCATTAATGACAGCAGTTCTATCAGGTATAATAGTTCGTAATAAAAACCGATATTAAACTATCAAGCCTCGACTATAATCTAACAACATAATACAGCATTCAGTGGCTTTAACATGCAATAGTTATAGCCTATATTTTAATGTGTGTAAAACTACTCTGGCGCACACCCCAATAAAATGGATTAAAGAGGAAGAGGAACAACAACAATAATAATAATGATGATAATAATAATAATAATAATAATAATAATAATAAATCTCACTAGATCATATTATTATTATTATTATTATTATTATTATTATTATTATTGTTACTAGGATTGTAACAATAACAATAGATCGTGTTCGGGTAATTAGGCTATTACTATAAATCTGACAGTGAAAGATACAGCTGAAATGGCAAATATCAATATGTTACAATTTCATTTTTAAAGTACCGGTAGGTTATTTGTGTGATGCTACAAAAGCTTCTGAAATACGCCGTCACTCAAAAATACATGTTTGTTTACAAATACAATTCGTAAAATTACAGAAGATGCTTGTGTAAATAGCGCAATTTCATGAGCTAAACTGTTTTAACAAGCTTGAAAAATAATATAGGGGTTTGTTCTGATAGATAGATAAAGTACTTCCAATGCCGGGGTCATTAACCTTTAGGGTCCTCATTTTTGTGAATATAAATAAAATGAACTGTCTTATCCGGTCATTAATCTTTAGGGGCCTCACTTTTTTTTAATATAAATAAAATAAACTGTCTATCCTGGATCATTAACAAAATAAACTGTCACTTTTGGGAATATAAACAAAATAAACTGTACATTACGCAGAAACAACACATACAAATAGCATAAAAAATCTATATGATAGTTTCTCGTTACTTTATTACAAGATCAATTCATCTTACATTTTATATGTTAAAAAATCGTAATTTTATTTAGATTCTATACATGGGACATTAATATCTCCGCAAATATGATCCTACTACAAATGAAATTTTACGCCTGAATTTAAATACAAGTCTATATAGTAACTAAACTATCATTTACTTGGTACTGAAAATGACAGTAAAATTAACTACAATGGCAAAAAAAATAGAAATAAATAATTCATTCTGAGACCAAGCAATAAATAACTAGGCCTAACTTAATTATGTCGAATATTCATATTTAAAAATTCTTTGCCGCTTGTGTCTGTCTACTATACCAGTATATTTCAGCAATAAAGTTCATACTACAGTGTCCCATCCTTCACGTAATATTTGTGTCTCTTTTAATAGTACGTACCTAAGTTGAGCACTAGGGATGTGTTTTCGTACAAATTTGAAGAGGGATTCTTTCACAAGATCTTCTTGTTCTGCTATTGTTGGTCGACTCATTCTCTGACGTCCAACTGCACACAAATAACCAAACAAACACACTATATTTGACAGGTCTCCAAACTTGAATTAACATTTAGAACTGAAAGCTACTCAAACATAAAATACATTTGTATGAAATCATGACAAACACTGACCGCGCCCGCGAATAAATAATCTCAATAATTCTCAATTTCGATAACAATAGTCACTCTTAACTCTAAAACTTACCAAGTGGGGTTATATCTGCAGACTAGAATAAATTCAAATTAAATCTCCAGCTATTATACTAGAATTAAAGCTGCAGTAGGAGGTACAGACAGATTTTGCGTTATTAAGGGAAGATTATACACTGTGCAAAACAATGAAGAATTTGTTTCTCTTTCAAAACACACGGAATAGCTAGAAATTTACCGATAAATTGTAAACAACTCGGAACTGCAGTTGACAGTCGATGAGTGCGACATCTATAAGCAATGTGCGAAGTTAAGACTCCCATAAACAGGATCAATCAATAACAACACATTCCATGGAATACGTGTTTGTAGAAATTTACGCCTCTGTCACCCTTTTTTTAGATATTTTAGAACCTAACACTATTTACAGATAATTTCTGTCTCCAGTATCTTTTGTATTGCTACGCCAATCATTTGGATGAGAAATGACTATTTGCACAACCCTGGGCAAGTTGAGCGACCGGCGTAGTAGGCCTACAGTACAGTGAGTACATCAGGAAGTGAAGTGAAGATTGAATGATGATGTAGTCCAATTAGCCAACCATTTCATATTAAAGCAATTTTATGTTCATTCCCCTCATCCCAAGGCTGCAGATAGCAGTTAAAAACTGAAATGTGAAAAAGCGTTATGGAATAGCTAGCCGAAATTAAAGCACGTCGCATAAACTTAAGCAGTTATCCCTTGGGGAGGACAACGACCTAGGCTCTATATACCGACGGTCAGTCCTTTTTCTCCTAACATTAACATACACGTTAACAAATATAATATACTATTTGAATTCAGATTTGAAACGTGCCTTGATAAACGTTTAGATTCTATAAAGAAAATGTGAAATAGGCCTACTGTATTACGATAGTGCAAAACCTGATGATAATTACCGGTACGGTATTGTTTTAGCTTAGGGTTAACGTGTTTTGAAAAAAAAAAATTCTATTATGCCATCTTGTTTACATCACTTTTTTCCTTGTACAGAGGAGGGATGCGAAGGCTTGCACTGCAGCTTGAGGCTTATTGTGCTTACCACTCCTATTCTGTGAATGACTGGGTAGTTGAATGGCCGTGCTCTTGTACAAGTACAGCACGCCTCACCATGAACTTAACCCAGGCTATTATATGGATGATGATAAGTGAATTAATGATGGCAAAATGAGTCCGAGGTCCAACGCCGAAAGTTAGGGCCTACATCTCTTTCTCTTGCAGTAGGCCTATTATTCTTGTACCAGTATTCAATTTTACACTATAGGTACTGGTATCATAAGTTATCGAGTCTTTCTCTACAGCTGATTGTTGTATTAACCCTTTGGGGCTAGCACAACCTATGACAAACATTTTTGTACTATTTGCTTTAGATTTAGAATATAGAGTTCCTACCAGTGGCGGCTCGTGGGTATTGAATTCAGGGGGGCTGCATACAAAAATAAAAAAGCAACTTACCTTATTTAAAGATTAGTTCCATGCGCCTTGTCTTGTAGGTTGCAAACTTTTTAATCATCATCTTATTAAAATCCGATATTTCGTTTAACATAGTCTTTACAATGGAAAACATAGCTAATGCGGTCAGTCTCTCTTCTCTCATCGTATTTCTGAGATAGGATTTTACTCTTTTCAAACACGAAAAGCAACTTTCTGGTTCGGAAGTTGCATTGGTATGGTGACAGCTATGAGTAGTAGTTCTACAACTTCTGAAAATGAGGCCTGCAAGTTCTCAGAAGAAACTGCACGAGCTTTATTGCGTCACTGATATTTCTGAATTCTTGTCTCTGATACAACACAGTGAGTTCCGTTTTTAGTTTGTCTTTATCGAACATTTCTCCTGAATTGTTAAGGTACTGAACTGAATAGACTGTAAATATTGTACAGAATTAAACATTGTCGCACTTGTTATACTCACAACATTAAAGAAAATGTATTTAAAACTGCGCGCTACTCTCAAACTGCTGCAAATTTTGCAGCGCCTGGGCCCTATTTCATAAAGGTAATAATTTAATACCATTACTAAAATGGTAATAGCATTAAGTAATATTATTACTGTTCTGTTTCATAAAAGTAATAGTTAATAATATTATTTATTACTGTAAACGCTCATAATATTACTAAAATAAATAATAAAATTACTAAAGTGTTTCATAAAGCAGCAAAGATAATTAAATTTATTAATAATATGAACGTTTGTTCCATGACTGTATTTTAAGTAATAGTTTAATAATTTGTAAAAATTAAATGCCAATGTAGGGTTAGATTTTGAAGATAAAACCGTGAAAACATTTGAAATAGATAATTCTGACTCAAATAGTGATGAAGAGGGAGTGTTTGTCAGATGTCCAAGAAATTTTAGACAACGAATATCCTACAACCATGCAAGAAAGTTACGAATATAATGAATAATGAAAGGTTTCGCTTAAATTTTGAAACATTTGGATATGTCCTTCAAAGAATTGATAACTTGTTAGAACATCCCACAGAAAGGAATAAATCGTTAACTTCTCAGAAACAGCTACAAATTGCTCTGCATTGGTTGGGTAGTGGTGGACAATATCATTGTGTATCAGACATGCATGGAATTAAATTAAAACAGACTAAAATACAATTGCAGACAAAGAAAAATATTACGTACTTAACACAGTTCTGGTTCTCATGTTTGGCCATGTTGCGTTACGTACATAAATATAATCTTTATCACTCGTTACCAAGCCAATTGATACAGCAAAATCCCGCAATTCCATCCAAGCTTCTTTCTTAGAGTTTTTTTTTTGTTACTGTTGGTGAAAACCCTCAAATAGTTGACCTTTCAATTCGTGAACTTTTCGCAAAAAAAAAAAAAAAAAAAAAAAATTCTGTTTCTTCAAGTTATTTTCACGTCTTTTCCCCATTTTAAAAAGCATCAGAGACAAAATGAATGACTGACCAAGTCCCTCTCCATTCTTACAAATTGTCATAGACGCCAATGTAGATGGACCATACTGAAATTGAAAGCTATCTTATCTAATTGAAAAAGAGGAACAATTGGAAAGGGTCAAACCTAAATTAAATTACAGTATAGAACTGTTAGAAAGTAATTACTATATATTTTTCATTTTTTTTATGTTATTTGAATGAATGAACTTAACGTTTTTCCCCTCCTTTCTTGTCATTTTTAAAATTATAATAATTGTTCAGAAATATATGTCTATGGGACATTTACATCACAAAATACAGTAATATTAACTTTTGCTGTACCTATTGAAATGTTTTTTCAATGTATACTTGTGACAACCTGAATCTACATAGGTACTCTTGACTAATTAACATTGTGAAGATCTTGGTGAGCCAAGATCTTGTGCAGACATATATCAACAAGTGGATGTATTACAAAACATATGGACTACTTTAACCATCCCTATTGATAAACTAAAATTTACTTACGAGATTTATAGGTACCGTATCTACAATTCCACATCACAATCTCTAATAATTAGAACATATTTATATTTTGTATAGTCAGGTAAATTCTTGAAAATACTACTTACAACATAATCAGCAATAAAAGCCCATTAAGACAATTTCAATATTTTTATTAATTTCGTCATAACATTAATCTTCTACAACATCCACACATTCAAACTCAAATACGATATTTTCTAGGAACGACTTCACCGCATTTGCATTTGTATTTATTTACTCTTGCACCAATATTTTTTTTAGCTTTTTTATGTAAATAGGCCTACTTGCGCAGTATTCCGAACTATAACGGAACTTGAAATATCTTGCATAAGACGCTTTATAGGGTCCACTAACCCTGTCGTTAACACTGTCCGTAAGGCTGCTCCAATATTATCATCAAAAGTTTTCACTGCTTAATATTTTCATACGGTACTTCTTTAGACAACGAGGTGCAAGTTTTACATACACACACACACGCTTCTGTCACTGATACACTGTTTTTGGAGTTGCAAACTTTACAACAGCAGAGACGTGAACAATTAGGAATGATAAATATCTGTTCACAATATTTTAGATTTATCAAATTGTTTCTTTTACTCGTAAATCAACTGAATCAAATAACAAACAATAACTTCGAGTTGCAATGATTTACAATCTTATCTGAAATAAATGTCTCCCAAACTTTTACACATAGTACGATTTACTCTGTTGTTGCTATTAAACATAGCACTTCAAAACTTATTTCATTCAACAACTGTTAACAGAGAGGATAATATAAATAGCTGTAGAGTGCAGACCAACTAGGTTATGTTTGTCAGCCTTAACCTCAAATCACCTGGCTGCAAACGATACAAGCACACTATAACCACCGTTTACCATGCATGACCATTCGCAACCAAAGTCTGATAGAATGCGCTCATTAAGAAATTAATAATATTACTGTACGTATTTTATGACTCGTGCAAAACGTTTATGAAACAGAATTTAGTCGGTTAATAAAATTATTTTCATGACTGTAATGCTATTACTTAATATTATTACTGTGTTTATGAAACAGGCCCCTGGAAACTCTGGATTCACGGCGAGGGGCAGCAGGGGGAGGGGTAAAAGTAACGCGCAAAGCATCCGAGACGAGACTGGCAGGTCCAGGGGAGGAAGTGGCTTCACCAATCCGTCCTTGTCCCTGGTTTCTCTCTGGAAGCACCAGGGGAGGAAGTGACTTCACTAACGATTGCGTGCATGTCAATGAGAGCGAAATAAAAAAAAACAAATTCGAGCCGCTAAATAGAGACTGTATAATAAATGTATTTCACAACATAAAACGAGACATGAGCCACAAATGTCTCGGGGTGCTGCAGCTCCGCAGCCCCCCTTCGAAAGCCGCCCCTGGTTCCTACAAATCAGCTTTCCCATTTCGAACGCGTGTAACTTAGGTTTAGTGAAACTCAGATACTTAAAATTCATACAGATAGAAAGAGAAACTCAGAAATTTTTGTTCTGGTACCTACATCAATGCGTTAAAATTGCTACGTAATAATAGGCCTATTTGTTCACTGTTGACACTAAATGGCTGCTGTGGAGAACAGAAAAGCATATTCTCGCAGAAAGAAAGTCGCAGCACTTTGTCCTCTGGTTGTAGGGCCTGCAACAACTTTAGAATCTTCCACACAGTCAACTTCGATATTTGTAGTTCCCTACTGGCTTTGATGGTAGGTTTTCGCGGACTACATGAGAAACTTTAACGAACACTCTCAACTGTTTCCTCATTTACTGACAGGCATCTGGTTGATTTCCTCTAACACATGCATCCCCTTCCCTTAAAATTAAGGTGACCATTCGCTCCAATTTTCTGGGAGTCTCGAATTTAGACCCTCTGTCCCGGATTTTTCTGAAGGCATTTTGGGATACCAATTTGTCCCGAATTTTGCCAAGATGTTATTATTTATCCCCATTTAGATTTTTCTACATTCAAAGTAAAGCTTTTAAGGGATATGAACACAGTTGGAAATATAGTCAGTTGTCACTATTGGCATTAGTAGTATATCACATTCACTTCAAAATTAAATTAAATGTGAGTGGTAGCCAATAAGAGAAGCTGGCAGTGCAGTAATCCAATGTGCTGTGATTCGGCTGGGAGAGATGTTATGAGGCATGTGATTGGCCAAGTGATTAAAAGTTTTCATTCCATGTCTGATGCTACATGATCCATATGACCCATATGAAAAGTATTCTCCTCACCAGCCACCGTTCTAAGAAAACATCTACTGGTAGAATCAAGAATTTAACTAACAAAGCAGAGAAGCCAGCAAGAAAAAATTCTCTACAATCTCAAGATAGCTGGAGGACGCAATTGGAAACTGGAAAACACGCAATTGACGAAGCTTCAGCACACCTTAAAAAGAGCGAAATACATCCCTCTCTGTAAAGAATAAAAGTCTATATAAAAGCATCACTCATCTCCCAGAGGCAAAGGACAGCCAGTCTTTGGTTTGATGCTGAGAATTACAAACAGATCAAACTCTTGCACAGAGCGTGAACAGACATATCTGAGGCAAATTTAATTCTCTATGCAGAGAAAAGGAAAGTATATAGAAAATTGTTAAAGAGCGAGGAAATTAACTTAATAGAATTGCAAGGAAAGACCAAGATCAAGAGGCACTAACAGAGAACAGAGTCCTTTTTTGCCCTTAGAAGAAAGTTAACCAGTTCTTTCACAAAGATTCCAATGGAATCTTGGGGAAAAAATTCTTTCTCCTTAACAGAAGTAACCTAATCACCACGAAAGTCACACAACACACAAATGATAAGCATGGCGGAAGTAAGAGTATGTTTACACTGCAGCTTCACTGCTCGCATATAGCTGGGATGTCTGCCATAGAACATTTAGCTTGCAGCTGTTCACATCACTGTAGTTTAGTATAGTGGAGACTTTCACAATGATCTCGTCATCTGATGACAGAGATAGCAATTTATTATTGATTCATAACAGTGCCATAAAGGAATTCCTTATTCCTGTGTCCATTTTGCAATAGGCGACAAAATTGTTTATCATTAATAATAATTTAGAGTTTTGGAAAACGTATTAATGTCTTTCACGTGTTAAATTTTGTTACCTTGTTAACATGTTTCGGCCTGCTATTGGCCATCTTCAGAACTGGTTGTTGCTGGTCTTGGCGCCTTTTGTTTTGTTTCCTGTGAGTATGTGAAACAAAACAAAAGGCGCCAAGACCAACAACAACCAGTTCTGAAGATGGCCAATAGCAGGCCGAAACATGTAACAAGGTAACATAAAATTTAAGATGTGAAAGACACTAATACGTTTCCCGAAGTGATATAGTGTTAAAAGTTATGTAATCAAGATGTATATTTAGAGTTGCTCTGATGAAGAGAATAATGATTCCCCTGTGATGATGTAGGTCCACTAGTCTGTGTACAATGTTAGTAAGAAAGGACCAATGACCCATAGCCAACAACATTTGCTCTTTCTATAAGAAGTTTTTGGACTTCAATCCTAAAAACCATTTTACTGAGAGGGTTCATGCATCTCACGCGTGGAGAAGGAAAATGAAAAAGGCAACATCATGATGTTTGTCCAATAATTGCAATCTTTTTTCTTTACTCATCCGCAATTTCTCCCTTCCAATTGCTACAAGTTGGTTGTCTATCGAATCTGTAGGTCATACACTTTTCCTGTATCCTAAACTATCAGCTGCTCTTGAAGATGACGGTGTGACATCATAATAATTTACAGTCCTAAAATTGGTCATAAAATGTCTTCACTTATACATAGGTTGGATAAAAAGTTATGGTAACACTGCTGTCACATAACGATGGTGCGTTCGAGAGCTGCGAGCTGTATGGACATGAACAAGGACTGTTAGATGAGTTAGTGCAGCCAGCGGCGACAGTACTCTGTTAATCTACTGCAGTGTGTAGAACGTTGACTTTCATAGGGACAGTGCGAGCGCCCTAAGATCATGTTTACAAAACTAGAGCAACGTTCCTGGATCAAAATTGATGTGGCACGAGGTCGTAGTGCACAAGAATGTTTTCTGGGATTGCGTGAAGCACCACCACCTTCGTCCAGCGCTCAGGAGAAAAGGACGACACTTGATGGTACAGAACCCCATCATTCTTCATGACAATACAAGGAGTCACACTGCTATTGCTGTCAAGGACCTCTTGCGCCGCTGCCAATGGAAGATTCTGGAACAGCCACCGTAGTCACCCGATATGAGTCCATGTGATTATGATCTCTTCGCCAAAGTGAAAGATCCACTGTGAGGGACCCGGTACAATACCAGAGATGAACTTATCCGTACTATAGGGTGGTCAATACGGAACATCAACAAACATGGATGCGCTGATGGTGTACGATGCCTTCCAAACATTTGACAAAAGGTGATAAGTAAGGGGGTGACTATATTGAAGGTGCGTAAATGTTGTACCCCTGTGAATAAAGCCATGTCAGAATTATCGAACTGTTGCCATTACTTTTTTATCCAACCTTAGTATGATAGGTCACAGAAAGGTTATAAAAATAATTGAAATGAATTTCATAGAGGCGGAATTGAAACTACTTACACAATGCCCTCATTGACAGTTTCAATCAGATGTCTTATGAGCATAGCAATATTTGGATTTCATGTTCTTGTTAAAACTTCAAGTACATTTCTTAAGATCAGTTTTATTAAAGTACGATTTATATGGGAAGTCACAATGTAAAATGTATGGTGTAGTGCTAGCACATCATGTGGCCAATGTATGATCTTTCAGTGTGGACACAGTTTGCAGGTATATTATTGTATTCTAAATAACAATAACTTATTGATATAATACTTTTAATGCATGAAATGACGAGCATAAGGCTTCAGGTATCATGTACTATTAATCAAATGCATAAAAAAAAAACAGAGCAGCATTAAAATTTGTACTGTTGTTCACCATACCTATGAAAGAAAGATTGAAATAGAAGTAGGCCTATGTCTTTCTCCAGTGAATATTCAAATATAAATGTTAAATATTATGTTTTATTTAACGACGCTTGCAACTGCAGAGGTTATATCAGCATCGCCAGATGTGCCGGAATTTTGTCCCGCAGGAGTTCTTTTACATGCCAGTACATCTACTGACATGAGTCTGTCGCATTTAAGCACACTTAAATGCCATCGACCTGGGCTGGGATCGAACCCACAACCTTGGGCATAGAAGGCCAGCACTATACCAACTTGCCAACCAGGTCGACTATTCAAATAGAGCCTTGCCAAATATTAATAGGAGCAAAAATAACAAGAATATTACTATGATATCCTGTGTGTTAAAAGCACATGAAAAGTGAAGTCCATTCGATAAAAAAGCCATTATCATAAAAAATGTCAAATAGAACCTTATCTTTTTCTGCCACAACATGGGAAATGAGTAGTAGTGTCCTGCAATGTTCGATCATGAGAGAGGCAATGAAGACATTACAAACTTCGTGTTATCTCATACGAATCACAAGATTTGTGCTAAAATCCCTAAGACATGAAGGGATGGGAGTAGAGGACAGCAAATACTTTTATAATAAGGTGGAACAAACACGATAGGCCTCCTTCTGGAATTTATTATCGATTCATAGCAATGGCAAATATCGAATTTTGCCATACTCGACAAACTTGAACCAAACATAGCACCTGTAATGCACGATGCTAATGAGTAGTGTGGTAAATAATGAGTGGAGAAAGACTCCTTGAAAGAGCAGCCAATCACAGCACAAGTTTCACGATGCCTGGAGATGAAACAGGCTCGAAAACCAAACAGGTTTGTGATCATTGCTATGGCGAGGATACCAGCGAGCAGCAGGTTAGCAGCACTGCTGCAAGATAAATGCACCAATAAAGATCACTAGGTTTGTTTCATCATTGCCAGACATCTATGTGCACAGCTTAGCGATGTGACAGCAGTGACACTGCAGTGTGAAAGTCTCTAAGAGCACCCATCTTCAAGGTGAAAGACAAGACAGCAACTGGACTGGATGGAATTTGTAATTAAAATCTCAAGAAGCATTTCAGTTTACTCACTTCTGGACTGATCTATGCAACACATGTAATCGATTTTAATATGTATTGTATGATATTTCTGTGTTTTTATGTTCCTGTACACATGTACTGCAATGGGTTATTTTTATCGTGATTCTGTTTATTTATATTGCGAATTGATATTTCTCATGTAAATTTATATAAAAAGTTCACCATTCATTTACTATCCCACCTTGTGAGGTGTTCCGATTTTGGGACTTGAAAATCTGTCACTTTTTCGATATCAAGAATGTTCAAAACGAGCAACACTGTTAAAATTTCCAAAATAGGTATTTTTCAACATCACAATACTATCACTTCGTTGTGTATGTATAATAATTTTTTTTGTGCCCAATGCCATCCTGCCTTGATTTCATGTCATTCTCTGTTTTCGAGTTAAAAGTTTAAATGTGCAAAGCATTCACTACCATCTGTGTGTAACGATTTCTCTTGAACTATTTGGCAGATTTTTTCTCCTCCCATATTAGTATGTACCGGTATGTGCCAATTTGACTGGGAATGTTGCATATGAAGTATAGTTTTTATTAGACAATTAAGGAGTATTTATTAAAAAAAACACAAAAGTATGATTTGCTGAATGCTTTTCTTTATTTCTTTATTACTTAAAATAAAGTGGTAAATTAAATAGTACAGACATGACATTATGTCCCCAAATTCCTTCATGTAAAAAAATATTTAGGATAAACGTTCTTAATAATAGAGTTTTTAGGCTTTCATGGTATCTATGATCAGGATTAGACTTTTGGATATTCCACTGTGTCCTGAAACTTGGCACAGGACATTTCCCATCTTTCGGAACTACATACAGGTTTCTTCAATAGGGCAAAAGTTAACACCAGTGCGGTCCAAGACATGGATGTTTGTTGAAAAGTGTCATCACACTTTATGGAAGTGACAAAAACTAGTTGCTAAAGTGCATTACATTACAATTTAATTAACTAAACATGAAAGTTTAATAAAAAGACTTCTGTAAAACGAGCCAGGGCGAGTGCTTGCTGTTTCCGACAGGTGGCAGCAAGTACTAGGTGCGAAGGTCAACAGGTGAACAGCAGGTGGCAGCCATCTTCTCGTCCACTTGCTTCCGAGGCGTGCTACAGGCTGGACGTGACACATGTGTGTGAGCTGTGACGATCATTGTTTAGCGGCATAGGCGAGCAGCAGAAGCAGAGTTGTGTTAAATTAAACAAGGTGAACTCAAAAGATGTCTAACACTTAGATGGACTGGTCTAGAAGGCTCAAGGAGAATTGGCATCACACTCCAGTTAGACACAGAGCACAATGAAGAAATGGTGGAATAACACCACGAAAAGAATGTGTATCCTCATAAAAACTATACTGGTGTCATCTTAGTCTATGATTTACTTTATAAGATCAAAGATACCAAAAGCTGGCAATCTGTTTGCCAGACTAATGCTGAGAGATAGCAGGAGTATCAGTCCCTCAGATTTGACTCTTTCTGTAGTCACTTTTCTAAACCTTAGGATCTGCAGTTGTGTTAGCAAATGCTTGCTTTTGGAGATGCATTAATTCATAAATCTGGATAACATTCTTGCCATCTCATGGCACTGCAGTCCAGTGGTGCTTTTGTGTTACAAGAGAATTATTTATTTACGGAAATGAAGAGAATCATACCTGAATTTAAGAGCATTTGCTCAAAATGTCCTCCATTATATTCCATGCAGATGTTATAGAGATGTATTAAGTCCTGATATACTATACAACACACTAATTTCCACACAAAATCTCGCAGTCCAGTGAGAATACTGGCGAGTTTCAAGATCAGTCCAGGACACAATGTGGAGTTTTCTTACCAGTTGTTACATCATGCTTGCACTTAGCTGTATGAAATCTATCGACTAAATACGCCATTTTTAAATAAGATTAGATACACAGTACAGAAACATATTTTACTCATTGAAACATATCTACTGAAGAAGTCATAATTTGTTTCAACAAGTTTTGGTGGTGCTTTCAGGAGACTACATAACAATCGAAACAATGTGTTCCTAAAAGATCTAAAAGAATAAATAAATTTTAGATGTTACCAGTATTCAAATTATTATTATTATTATTATTATTATTATTATTTCTTTGATGTTTATGGCCATCATAGAATCTCTTGAGTGACAGAGCTGCTTCCAAAACATATGGACCCAAGACCATACATTTGGGAGTAAGGTGAGAGAGAGATCTACTTAGTGAGGAAGAATGTTAACATAACCCGACCAGAATGTTATTACCCATAGCAGAAATCGGAACACATCGTCACCCCAACAACCCGCAGCTTCCTACTGATGAAAGATGACGCAGTATATACAAACAGTAGCACCGTCAAGGCCAGGTGTAATAACATTGTGGTTGGGTTATAGATGAAGATCAGGTGGTGAGTTTGTTTTGTTTCAGTTTCAGAAACAAGTACATCAAGTAAACAATAGAAACTTCACACTTTCTGCATGCTCAGGATTAGCAGCAGCAATAAATATACAGTAGAACCCCGATTATTCGTCATCCTATTAACAGATCTACGGATTATCTGACTATCTTCCTGACACTTTTCTTCTTCTGCTGCAGAAAAATATGAACTATTGTATATTACGTTAGTACTGTATTATTTTTTCTAGAGAGGGTTATTACAATCCCTTATCATTACACTACAAGTGGTAGGAATGCTGCCACTGTCAGCAATAGAAACAGCTAGGCCTATTTAGTGTTAGTATTTATTTATTTATTTATTTATTTAACCTGGTAGAGATAAGGCCGTCAGGCCTTCTCTGCCTCTCTACCAGGTGAGGGGGAGGGGTGTTTTTTACAACTTGTAAAATAGTCACAACCTGCTTTCAAAGAACTGACCCCAAGAACTTCCACACAATTACAAACCCATGCACCATTCAGTACTGTCGTACTGTTTGAGTTTCCATACTGTATAACTACTATTATAAAACGTCTTCCACAGGTCTCAAAAGAAAATATATTGTGCTAAGCATAAGAACAGTGCAAATACTGGAGCAGTGTGAGAAAGGAGAAACTGTGGCTCCTCTCGCAACACAAAAGGAAATTGGCGTTACAACTGTGCGTGATTTAATAAAAAAAAGGACAAGGATAAAGTGTTACTTAATAGTACCAGTGGCAGTTCGTGAACTTGTGGATTGGGAGAGCTGCAGTAGATTTCGGTACATACAAATTTCACTTCTTGGTACCATTACTAATAAGTATAGGAGAAAAATAAATGCACTACATATCGAAAAACCAAAACTTCCTGACTTAGTTGGGAGATGTTTTTTTTTTTTAGTAGGTTATTTTACGACGCTTTATCAACATCTAGGTTATTTAGCGTCTGAATAAGATGAAGGTGATAATGCCAGTGAAATGAGTCCGGGGTGCAACACCGAAAGTTAACCAGCATTTGCTCATGTTGGGTTGAGGGAAAACCCCGGAAAAAACCTCAACCAGGTAACTTGCCCCGACCGGGAATCGAACCCGGGCCACCTGGTTTCACGGCTAGACGTGCTAACCGTTACTCCACAGGCGTGGACCGGGGGGGGGGGGAGATGTCTGTGGAACCATATGCTAATCCCTAAGAAAAACTAATACCATCGATTTCAGTCTGAATTTCAGATCGGCAGACACTCAACTTACAATCTACCAGTTCATTCTGAATTGTCTTAGAATAACCTTTAAACAGTGGCATGTTCCAAATGATTTTTGAGAGGCTCGTTTAGATTACTCACGAACTGTAGCAACCCACGAAACACATCAGGGTTCTTCGAATCGTTTTTTCATCATGTCTCCTAAGAGGAAGTTCATATTGGCCACAAAATTTGATACAATCAGTATTTTTTTTAAATAATTTCACGATTTTTTCTCACTTCTTGATTATGCTTGAGAATGTTTGTTCTGTTCGTTTCACTTAATTGCACAGCAGTATGAGTTGCGTAACATAGCCAATGAAACAACATTTTTCAGGTGAGACTGCGAAGATTCGTGCATTTTGCTTTTTAGGGGCAAATGTCCTAAATCTGTCACACCACTCCTAGTCCATGCAGCATCGCCACCGAAGAGGAGGCAAGGAAAACAAAGTACAGATTTTTTTTTGTTCACATCCACTTAACCACAAATGCTTAGCGTAAATTTCATTGTTATACTTCCTCACATATATGCACTATTTCGGCTGGATGAAGCTTAAGTAAGATTTAAGTCGGGTAACGGACGACCCTTTAATTTCACTTCATTACATCAATATTCTCTGCAAGCGAAAGTTGAGAAAAATAAAATTAATATTCTGTAATTCACACACACTCATGCTTGCAAATTTGCACTGGTTAAGTTACGGTATTAAGACGTCACACCAAAGCAACGCTCAGATAATATACTGATGGTCAACAATTTTCTAAAACTGGAAAAGAAGTCTCTTTCGTATTTTACGTGCTATATCAAAAGGATTCTAGTCGTACAATCATTCTGAGTTAAGGCAAATATTAGGTTCTGCTGGGGGCTGGATATATACGTAATAATAAGGCAAAAGAGAATATTAATTTCGTTATATTAGCTCGATAAGATTCTACAACAATAAGTATGTGAAAAGAAAATAAAAATTTTATCATTAAGTTTCAAGGGAATAGACAATCCATTTGACGCAGCATTACAATAGCGGTGTGGGAGGCGAGGAAAGATCCCCTGTGGCCTGGCTCTGCAAGCCACTGCAGCGAGATAGTGGCAGTTTCCCTCTGCTTCCCTTCACCTCTCTACCCCCTGACCATGCAAGACACACTCTCTATGAGCTGACCACCCTGCAGATCCCAGGACGACTTTGAATGCAGTGTCAATTCCAATACAGTCGACGCGCAAAAAGATTATGTATAAGATAATAGTACATATTCCCGGCCAGATGAAATATAAAGCAATTTATCAATAAAAGCTGTAACAATTCCTCTAAAAATTAAAATAAATATTATTTTTATTTTCCTGTCAAAGCAGGGAGTGCTGCAGCTCTTATGGATGAGCAGCCTCTGATTAGTACTATACTTCATTGTGTTTATTAGTTACAACCAGCATAATATTGTCTAGTGTAGTGTTTAGTATGAAGACATCAGTGGTTGCAGTACAGTAGAACCTTTAAATTACGAAACTTGAAGTATTATGCATTTAATTTATGAAAATCTTTTATGGTACGGATTATCCGATTTTTTGATTAACCGTTCAGCCAAGCCCTTTCATTACCACAGATAATAAAGGTTCCACTGTATACTTGTTTTCTTAGGAGTTTTCTTCTGAAGAGTTCACAAAAATGAATTAGAATAAAGCATGTAAGACAAGTGTAAGTATTATTTTAAATAATCATTCCAGTAGTTCTGTAACAGATAAATCATCACCATCACTCCCATCTCTGCAATATGACAAGGACCAGACTCAATCAGAATTTTAATTTATACAGAAACTCTTCAAGAGTACAAGAGTACACTCCTGTGAAAGTTTGGTTCAATAAGTCATACTGATGATCTCAAATTATTTCCCTGAAAGATTTTTAACATTTTAATAAGGACAAACTGATTTCAGTGGCTGCTGCTTCTTCCCTCATATTCTGAGACTTATCAGGTTTAACATCCATAAGCGTATAAGGTTACAATAATTGGAGTAATATTTCATTAGTCACTTCCGAATTTCGTTTCAAATAATTAACATTAATCTATTTTTGTGCAAGTAGTATAAAATTACAATTAGAGATGGGTTATGACAACATTTTGCCATACAGTTCTGGAAAAATTACTTTGATAGATAATCGCGATTTTTTCACAGTGTGACTTTTGTGTTCGGATGATTATCGACGATTATGGGGCTCCTTTCCCTGTCTGTAAATTTCCAAGTTCTCTAGAACTCATTATCACTGCCATCTACTTATCTCTGAACAAACTACAGGCAATACCCATGTTTCTCATCATGAGCCAACAAATGTTTATGTTTATCATTCTTCTGCAAATTCAATTGATATGCTGGTGCCATGTCTTACATCAACAATAGATATTAGCGCAACATGTGAATCATTCTTAGAAGAATATGAGTGCACAGCTTCAGTATCAAAGAGTTGCCGATTTCAACTTTTCAAGTGGGATGAAAATTAATTAGATCCCAGTTATATTGTTCAAGTTAATCTTCCGACTTTCAGTTGTCTGGACTCTGGAGCTGTCACATATACGTACATTAGTCACCAATGCTGAGTCACATATCAGGCAGAAATGGCGATTTCTTGGAGCTGTGATTTTGGAACTGTGGTCACAGTCGGAACCAGTCACAAACCTACCACAGCGACAAAATTATAGGTCTTCAAATTACACCCCACCACTAGTTACAATTGTGTACACAGTCAGCAACTGGAAACCAAGCTGAGTGGATGTACTGTCATGCTACAAATTGCAGAATCAATATAGAGAGAGCGATGCTCTAAGTTAATGTAAGAAAGGATTGTCAGACAACAGGAACAACATGTGTAAATTGGGTGTGGATTTGTATGTATATAAATCAAGAATTGAAAGGTTCAGCATAAGAAGAGTTAAAGAAGAGAGGAGATGGGAGAGCGGGGAGAAGAAAGAATTAAAATGGATGATTGGTGCAGTCATAGTGATGATATTAATAATGGGAGGAATTGAAGTGAATTTGGGGCAAACGAGTGTGAAAAGTGAAGAGATGAGAGAATTAATTAAAGAAGAAATGAAATTATGGTTCCTAAAACTCAATCAGGAAATAAAACTGCAGTTACAGGAGTTCAGTCAGACAATAACAAATTTGAAGACAAACATGGAGAGCAACAACAAAAGAATTGCAGAGCTACAACACTTAAATTGCCAGTTGGAAAAGAAAATTAGTGATTTAGAAGATATTCAGAGGAAGAAGAATCTGACATGTCTAAACAAGAGGAGAGAATATTTTCAAACACAATATTAGTCTTAAAGCTATTCATAAGTAACTACTGTATAGTGACATGAGCCAAACTGCAAAAACCACTCTCCAAAAACTTCCGCACGCATGTGCTAGGATTGGTACCAATATTTGTTTCTGCTCAAGTATGTCATATTCATATCGACTGAATTTCACTCTACATGGCACTATTCATTACAATTGCTGATGGCTTTGTAGACAGGGAAAAAATAACTCCTTCAACTGATTGGGGAATATTTTACAATTCACAGATGCAGAACTTTGGGGACAAAGCCTTGTACACCACAATTGTTACCTTATTTCGGTTATGGGCCTCTTCAGACAAGGCCACATAGCAGCACCACTAGTGGCTCATTAGTGGCAGTGCAAATGCACATTTGAAGCACTGATTAATATACTACATTTTTGTAGAGAATTTTTCGGTCTTCCAGTGAACATGGACATAGAGGAAGATATATTTTTGGCAACTTTGCTCGTACGGGGAAGGAATAGACGTAAAAATAGAATAAGAGTTTGGGTCCATCCATTGGTTTTGGAAAGACAAAACTATTGCACACTTTGATGATTTACATCAGGACTATGAAACGTCCCCCATACCCGCATGTTTAAGAAATCTTTTCAAGAGCTTCTACCAGGAATTACTAATGAATTCGGAAAAAAAAAAAAAAGACATCCTGAAACAATAGGCTGTATACTGTCATGACGGTTTAAGGGATTGGTAGCCCAACAGTCGTCCGTTAACAGCGCCACAGACACACCACTAAAATAGTGGCATGGCTGTGACCCCATCTGAAACCTACAATTTAATTCCATGTATCACGATGGGGAACAGTGAAGCCAACCACTCACACCATCTGCAGCGCGACTATTCTGTGGCTGTGGCTGCATCTGAAGGCCCCCATTTATATCCATTATTCACAAGCGACAGCACTTCTGAAAGTGGCCTCATCTGAAGGGCCTCTATATGTTCAGCCCTTTTCTACTACATTGACAATGTCACTTTAAGCCATATAATTTCTTTGAAATTTTCCTTGTAAATCTGTAGGGGAATCTGCAGCACTATCCCTTACCTTGTCATTCATCAGTCTTGAATTAAAGACCTTTCAACACTGTGAGCAAGGAAAGTGAACTACCGTTAGAGAGTCATGTTTTGTAATGAAACGTGACTTTGATGATGTCTAGCATTATGTTTATCTTCAAAAATATACTTTGAATTTACGTAACTTCCGGATTTTCCTGTTAATGGCAGCTCCTTGGCCAATTTCTTTACATTTTTTCTCTACCCCTTAATGTCAAAAACGAAACAGTAATAACTATATCATCAAAATTTAAAGATCTAGCAAGATCGCTCTCCAGACTAAGGAGGCCAAGGTTACTCAGTCGTTCTCAACACATTGTTTATCTGAATACATTCTTTATTTCCTTCATTTTGCTGAAGAATCTTTCAGCATCAGCAACTGTCACAGGAATTGTATAGAATATTCTAATGGCTATACAAATATTTGGAAATAAACTGTCCAGTTTTAATTCCCTCAGACTATTTAGGAGATTCATAGGTTTCAGTGGGGTTGGCCCTAAATTAGAGGCATGAATTGATTTTAAATATTTCGGCTCATAACTGATCTCTTTGTTAATGTCTTCATATTTTTTTTTCAAGCAGTCTAGCACCCATATTAATATCTTCCAATTTTTTCTGTCTCTCCTTGTGCTTCTCAGCCCCCGACTTATGCCTGTACTTATCCATTGTACAATTAAACTATAACCGGTAACACCAATGAACAGAATTTATTAGACAAACGACAACGAAAAGACGAAAGTTTCGACACAAAACATACAATGTACTGGAAAGGAAACGTATCCTGCGACTTCGGTTTGGGAGAGTTCACTAGCATATTGCAGTGAGCCATATTGGTGGTTAAAAAGGACAAGCCACAAGCTAATAAATAATTGCACGTGTTCAGTACAAGCTACGGGAACATAGTTCAGACAAATGCCGGGGCCCTGAATTGTCGTGTCAGTGAACGTTAATGTGGGAAACCGATATCTATTATATAAAAGTCAAATATTTACATATGAAGTGGTAATTTGTATTAATTCTACTGTTGTTGAGTTAATATATCAAATTTATGTAACAAATATTCTTACAAAATTTTATAGTACCCGTATGTATCTACGAATAATTATTTATGATAATAAAAAGTAATCAGACTCACTTAATCTGATGGGCCCTTATTGCTCACGGGCCTATATGCACTCGCCCCATTTGCCCCCCCTTCTCGGCGGCCCTGGGCAAAACTGACTGCATACCATTAGGAATTCAAATAAACAACATAGAATGTTAAGTCAACAGTCCAAAAACTGGTTTGAACCTCGTGACACCAATGAGGGATCACTCATGAGGCAGGAGATAATGGGTTAGGATGACCAGTTCCTTTCCCCCAAAAAAACAATGCATCTTTGTTTAATAGTTGCCATGACAAGAATATCGTGATGGCAATGATGATTATTTTACCACCCTGTGACTGCAAAAATCCAGTTCACTTTGACAGAAGTTCCTTTCATTACTAGACCTCGGATTTTTAGGTGTAAAACACTTGACTTTAAGCACATGAAATTGGTTACAAAGCACTAAAATATGCTCTAAAATATTATTTTTTAGGCATTATAAATAAGATATGTCATCAGGAATAATGCATGTACATATTAATGTATTTTAATATAAACATTAACAACATGAAGACCATAAATTCAGCAACAAATGTTAACAAATTTAATTACTTGCAAAATCTTTGTTCATTGCTCTAAAATGAACTTTCCATTAATTGATACTAAACATTTTTATTTATTTTTTTCCATTAATGCTACTCTTTACATTTTGCAACTCTTTTCTTCCCTTTTAGTAAGTTGGCATTGTAGTATTTTTTTTTTTTTGCAATTATTTCTTTTAAGTTTTAGGACACACTTTATCCTTTATCCAGAAGAATAACCTTGTATGCTGAAAAAGGTATCTCAACAGACACTTAAGTGATTGGTGCAAACTTAAATTTTGGTATATTTGACATACTTATTTTCTCTGGTAGGTCTCCATCATCCTGATACTAGAATAGATTTCCTAAACCAGAATTTTTTTTCCAGCACATTATTCCACTTATTCGTAACTTTTTCACTAAACATTTCCTTGCACTTTTTAAGTTTCGTTCCTGCTTCCTTACAGAATTTGTTCTGAAAGGGATTTTCCATTTCCTTTAAGTCTCATTACATACCGAGATAAAGGAAAAATTAGAATGGATGTAACCAGTATCTCTCTTCAGACAGTCATCCTGCAACAGTTTTTTCCACAGCTGTCACATGCTACACTATTAGCTAGCAATATTATTTCCTATACTTCCAAATGTCCGACATAATATGCCTCTTACACTAGTTACATCTTCTAAATGTCTGACATAATATGCCTAGTCAATCCAGGTGCCATAGTTAGCGATTATGTTTGTGTAGAAAGAGTGATGAGGGAAGGGCTTGTGAAACATTACTATCTAGATGACGATTTACAAAATACTTTCTTCACCTACCACTTATTCACATGGTCAAATCTGCACCAAGGACAGTGATCTCTATTCATGGCCAAAGGCAGCAATCTGTTTCCCACACCAAACACTCTTGTGGAATGTAGTGTTACTAATGTTCACATGTTTAGCCAATCTAAGTTTCGTAAATTGTACTGTATTTGCAATAATTTTAATAAAATATGTAGTTTTAAGTCCCAAACAAATCAAAATCGGTACTAATGGGTAAAAGAGACATTTTTAAGGATAATAAAACTGTTACAATAGTTTTGATTTTACATGAAAAGTCAAAATACATTATCGGTTTTGCTTAGTCCTTCGGAAAAAGTAGGCACTTCTCCTAAAATCCGAGGTCTACTTATTATCAGACACTGGATTTTCAGTCCCTACATAGTGACAAGAACGTCACGTCCCTTGGAGTAAGAAAGGAGTGTAGCAGTGAGTTCAATGACTTCCCTGCATCTGATGTACACCTAACATTCAGTATCAGGACCGAAAATCCGCTGTCTGCTTATTACACACCACAACTAAGGAGCTGTCAATAATGAAGTTATTTTATTCGATCTATAAAACAGCTATATGAGCTACCTACCATTTGAACACAGTATCTCAGTAGTGGTTTTAACAGCTTGTGACTTTTCAAAAAATTTGAAATAAAACAATTTTGTTAACGTATTGTAAAAAATTTAAGTATTTCCTTAGAATCAGTAACAAAACAGAAACCACATTAACGTGAATAAAAATATCTCTATGAATAACAGGAGCCGACATCGGAGGGGGGGGGGGGGAAGCACCTTCTGCCTCAACTTATAGAACCAGGGACATGGCTCTCCCAAGTAAAATTAATAGGGGTAAGGCTCCCCAAATAATTCGAAGATTCCTTGTGTTAAAGAACAATTAATTTGTTTGTAAAATGAACTAGAATATAAGCCAAAAATGGTTATTTCAAATCCATAGTGATGTCCAGCTTCCACAATAAACATGTTAGTGACGCAACTCACTCTTTCCTCCTGCATTTGAAATAGGTGAAACACATGATGCAATGGTGACTCCACTTTTTTTGCCTATGGTCCACATTTCTTCAGTTTAGTTCAAATTTTTCAACTACTGAGATATAACTCGTAAGTATTACAAAGCAGAAATAATAATACGGAATTAACAGTGTATTTGACTAAATTTTTTGCTTAATATCAGTTAACACATTATTATTAATATTCAACATTTTTCATATACAATTAAATGTGTTTCGAGATTTAGAAGTAACCATTATCAACGTTCAGTTTCAGTGATCGTTTTTTGTGATGATCTTCGTTGCATATGTGGGCTTGTTAAGTGATCAATGATTATGATGTAACTACTATTGATGATGTATAAATTCTTGATGAACAAAAACTGTAAAAAGGATAAATTATTGTGTTGTATTAGTGGCAGTAAAATTAACAGCTCATGTTCAAAATTACTGCAAGGATCAACAAAAGGGAAAACGTAGTGTATAAGGGCCGTAGTTTGAGTTAAGCAATTTCCGTGGGTACTGTATGAAAAATCAGACAATGTTATTTTCTGAAAAATACGTAATGACTAAAGCCCGGATTTCTAAGCAAAATGCATATTCTTTTCCACACTTTTAAAGGTAAGTAGAAAGGTTATACTTCGTAAGACACACCTAGATAAGCAGTTTTAACTATGTTCGTTAGTGCTTATAAATGCTTATTTCGCAGGAAAACGTTTTTCCTTACTTATTTTACGATTTTTAATTAAAAAAGCATATTTTACCCAAAACTGTAATTTTAAAAGTACATATTTCACTCTAGCCATCATTTATTACTGATTCCCTTTTTTTTTTTAATTGACTAATAAATAATTAACTTCAGTCAAATGCGTAAGAAATCAATGCTAGGGTATGACCCAGTATGTTGTGAAATAATACTGCGTAGTTCTAATGAGGAGAGAACCTTGGGATTCTCCACCAAAACACTGTGTCAAATTTCTAAGAAGTTTTCAGGTGAAGAAACAGATATTGAAGAGGAATTCACCGAAGAAGAACTGTGGTGCTTTTCACATGCGCCTGTGATGTCATGCGGCATCGAAAGAACATTTTCACTTTACAAATCATTTTTCACTGACAGACGCAGGAGCTTCAAACAGGAAAATCTCAGGATGATCTTCGTTGTATACTGCAACAGCCTTCAATAAAGTAAGAGTTCTACGAAACAAATAATTTATCATATTTCTGTATATTCGTTTTGCTTATTTTGGTGCTTATTTTCATCATTTTTCGTGCTTATTTTACTCTTTCCGTGTATTCATTTTTGCTGCTTTTTTCACAATTTTTCGTGCTTATTTGCTTGCTTATTTTACTGTTTGATTGTGCTTAGCAATCCGGGTTTTAATGATGACATTTCTGAGAAACATCAATAATTAAAGTTTTCTCAGACTTTTGTGCAGAGTCCTAAGAAGTAGGCGCCTATGTCAGTGAGGATATGATATATCCTTATTCTACTTGTTATAGAGTCAATAGCTGAATACGTAAAACTACAGACAGTCTCAGTGAACATTAACATAATGTAGCTGGCCGACCATTGGTGAGGCCCTCAGGTGAACACTCTGCTTCACAAGATTAAATACGAAGTTTTCGTTGACCTTTTCAATTATTCACATAACCTGGGAAATTTACATCTAAATTTTCGATACGTTTTGTCACATGACTGCTTATTCTTAATTCAAGTTTTGAACATATATAGAAATTCAAGCAGTGAGTATGTAATCATTCCACAAAACAATACAGTAGACGGAAATAAACTACACTGAATCGCAGATGCCTCACAACTGGCTTGCACGTGCTTATCAAAACCAAGCTGCACCTGCTGGCTAACAGGACAGCTCGCAGCAGCAATTGCATAAACGAAAAGTCATGGGAGTAACATCTCATTTACCAGGTCATACAATGAACTGAAAGTGAAGTGATGCAACAATCTTCCTGCCACCTAACATACATTACGTCAACATTCACCAAGACTCTTGGTATTTCAAGTTTACGTCAGTTTCAGCTAAAATACTGTTCCTAGGACCAGCAATGGAGTGCCTATATTTGTTTTTACTTCCTTTGTTACAAAATTTGTAAATTGAAATATTCTGTGGTTTAATTTTATACAATAATAAAATGTTGGTGCAAAAGTGAATATTGATATAAACTTGAATAAAACC
The DNA here is from genome assembly GCF_040183065.1 of Periplaneta americana. Classification (NCBI taxonomy): domain Eukaryota; kingdom Metazoa; phylum Arthropoda; class Insecta; order Blattodea; family Blattidae; genus Periplaneta; species Periplaneta americana. Next base: position 92,190,606 of record NC_091122.1, on the reverse strand, counting down.
ATTTCTATTCTAGATTAACTAGTTTCTCATTTGAAATAAATTAATATAAAATAATAGAATCATAATTTAACACACTTCCTGTTTTGACATCATAACTGATTTGGAACATTTTCCCAGCATTCCTGCGATCAGCTGAAAACATTCTCCTACAACCTGAGTGCATCCTGCTGCTGCACTCACTCGATACAGCATAAAGAAAATAAAAGTACAAATTGCTCTGCGCAGTAAGAAGTGCCATTTATTTCTTCAGAAATATCAGTACAGTATACATTCAAAATGGTCTAATGATTCTATCACTGTTAACTGTCTGCAACCACACAAAGCAGTAACCTCACACAACTACACACTAGCTTTTTGTTGACAATTTCTAGCCATTTTAATTTAATTTCTATACTTGGCACCTATACTACAAATCAACTGCGTCTCCAGTCATCTTCCTTATAATTTACTTAAGTAGTATACTACAGATGTAAAAGATATTTATGGAACTCTGCAGCGAGCATCATTCACACTAGTAGATCCTGGTGACCCACACTCAGCCACTTTTCTATTAACAGTTTTATACTTATAAATTTGTCTTATAAAATTATATGCATCACTTCTAACTAGTGAAATACTGAATCTGAAGAACTCAAAGGAGAGAAAAAAATAGAAACAGGAACTCTATCAGCATAATCAATACTATGGCCAAATAACTCTCTTACGGACATATTAAAATTCTGGTGTGCGATTAAGTCACGTCAGCTTTAATAACATACAAAAGGAAGTCTACCGCAAGATTACATTACAAGTAGGAAACTTAAACGTATTAAAAAATCAGTCAAACGTGGAGGCTAGCACCTGATTCATAAGTGTCCGAGAATGCTATCTGATGATGCATTTTCTGCACCCGGATTCAGTACCACCTCTGGGTAAGTCATGTTCATGTCTGAGGAAGACATCGTGGGATCGTCACTACTGCCTTCTGTATACGAGTAGCCCTGAATCTCGATACTGTTCTCCCTGCCAGCCTGAGTCGTCGTCGCCTCCGAGTTCATGCCATTGTTGTTGCCGTAATCCATGTGATCCGAGTCTGCAACACAAAGCACATGCAGGATTCAGCTTCGCTTCGAACTCACAGACTTGAAACCCAGCTGAGGGATGTGGATTTATAAATTTACGACAGATGGGTAGATTACAGTGAATTTCTTGTCAAACATGTAACTCGGGTATGATATCACCAGTCATTTTGAGTTTAATATTCGTAGTTGGTGTGTAAACTCGAAGGTAGTACTGAATATCATTCTGATGTTAAAAGTGAAAATCATGTGTCTTGTATAATTGAAATAGGACTTTGTGTTTCGATTATAGAGCCTGTAGTGGACATGAAGAGTTGTAAGATTTAAAATCCATATCCCTCAGCTGGGTTTCAACCTTCAAACATCGGATCCAACAGTGACATGGTAACTGCTAGCATACCAAAGACAATCAATGACAAATGAAACAGAATTATAGTTACAAAACGTAACACCAAAACTGATATAAGAATGAAATTTGAATTTTAAAACAGAAGATTAAAAACAACACAAATGTCCTTCCTCCAGTGACCATTAATGGACTTGACTAGATTCAAACGTCAGAGAAATTGCCAACACCATGGATTAAATTTCAGATACCTTGCACAGTTGCCTTCCCTCTCCAAGAAATAGGAAATCAAAGGAGTTAGAGAGTTCATTTACATGATTTGGATACAGAGTATAAAAATTATCACTCTGTTACCTTTCAAGAGATCAAGAACGACAGAAATGTCAATGGAACAGTCAAGAAGATTGAGATTCATAGGAAAAGATCACATGGTCTAACCCTGAATAGTTCCAGATGAAGAAGAATTTGTTTGCCTTCGTATCATCTGTAACGAATTTCATGCAAACTTGGGAGTGTGAATAGTATTCTAGTAGTTCCCTATTTCATTTGACACTCATACTGATGTATGGAGAAAGAATGGAATGACGAAAGGTCAAATAGGATAACTCCAATAGAACTTGCTCCATTATTCAACTTAAGTTCAAAGGAATTTGAATAAGATAGCTGTAAGTGGAACGGAAAGAAAAAACAATTAAATTTACACAAATGTTGCACTGAATAAAAAACCACAATCCAATAGAAAAACACAATACCATACCATGTCCACTAATTATCGCCCTGTTGTCATCTGTGAGGTTGCCAGTGATCTCTCCTTCCGTCCCCCCTCCTGCCTCATCATCCTGCTTACTGGTATCACTCACATCACCTGCACCAGCACCAGCACCACCACCTCCACTGCCGCCACCCCCACCACCACCACCACCCCCACCACTGCTGCCATCGTAAGTCTACAACAAAATTTGAGATCAAATTGAAATATCATCCCTGCAAAAGAATTTACATAACTAAACACTAAATGTAGCTCAGTCCGCTAACATATCATCAAGTGACAAGGATTCTATCCCAGCAGATCCTGTGAGATTTGTGTTGGTTAAAACATTTGAAAGCAAAGATACTCTGAACTTGTAAGGCCTTATAGAAAAAAAAAAAAAATGTTAGTTTTAAGCTATCATAATTACATAATATGTAATTCACACAGAATGCAACAAAACATTCATTGAATAAATTGTATACAGCAGCTACAGTGTAACTCGAGCTGTTACGGACACAGAGCAAAAAATAAATACAAGACTTTAGTTTCCTCTAGAAAATGAATCAGCATCTACAGAATTATACTTTGAAATACACTTGAAGCAAAAATGTAGGGCTTACCACACGTGTTCAAATATTTTTAACAAGAGACAGAACAGGTCACATTGTCACACAATTCTACCTACACCGATTTCACCTTTCTGAAAATCCTACATGTCTGTGGTGTAATAATCATGATGAAGATCTGGAACACATTCTTCTATATTGTCCATCCATAAACCACAAAAGAAGTAAATTAAAATCATCAATACCAGTTGCAGAAGACACAGTCCTGCAGTATATATTCACTAAACCCCAACTCTGGCTACTAGCAACAGGCATCTACATAATGCACACCGATCAAAATACCCCTCATTTCTCATGAAAAACAAAAACTGAATAGACTACAGTGGACTATAGTGGACTTTATGTTGTCAGCAAGAACATTGACTGATCTTTTATGTCCTCCTCTTTGTTCAGAACTTACTCACTTACTGGCTTTTAAGGAACCCGGAGGTTCATTGCCGCCCTCACATAAGCCCGCCATTGGTCCCTATCCTGAGCAAGATTAATCCATTCTCTATCATCATATCCCACTTCCCTCAAATCCATTTTAATATTATCTTCCCATCTACGTCTCGGCCTCCTTAAAGGTCTTTTTCCCTCCGGCCTCCCAACTAACACTCTATAAGCATTTCTGGATTCGCCCATACGTGCTACATGCCCTGCCCATCTCAAACATCTGGATTTAATGTTCCTAATTATGTCAGGTGAAGAATACAATGCGTGCAGTTCTGTGTTGTGTAACTTTCTCCATTTTCCTGTAACTTCATCCCTTTTAGCCCCAAATATTTTCCTAAGCACCTTATTCTCAAACACCCTTAACCTATGTTCCTCTCTCAAAGTGAGAGTCCAAGTTTCACAACCATAAAGAACAACCGGTAATATAACTGTTTTATAGAAAGCTGATAAAAAATACTTGTCGTGGAAGTCACATCCTAAGGATATGCTCCTTACATTTCGTTTGATAATCTTTTATTTCCTTTACTATAAGTCTTTCATTCAGTTTGTTTTCTTATGTCCTCCTTTCTTGGTCTTATCTTTTCTGAAGGTCATTTGTGCAGTTTCCAGTCACCGTTTATTTTGTGGCCTTAGTATGCATGTTTTGCATTGTTTTTTAATTGGTTATTTAACGACGCTGTATCAACTACGAGGTTATTCCTGTGGTGTTTGGGTAAAAGGAGGTAAGTCATAAAAATGAGTTTGAAGATAAATGAAAATTAAACTTCGAACCATTATTGCAAACAATTTTCTACACAAATAAAGCACATCAACTGCCAGTATTCTTTGATTTTTGCACACTCATAGGTATAATTGTATAACTTGTGTGTTCATCTGGGAAACAAAATTCCACCTGCACAAAAAATTGACTTATCCCCCTTTACCCGAACACCAAAGATTTAGCATCAATGAGATTGGTGATAACGAGATGGTATTTGGCGAGATGACGCTAAGGATTTGCCATAGATCACCTGGCATTCACCTTACGGTTGGGGAAAACCTCGGAAAAAATCCAACCAGGTAATCAGCCCAAGCAGGGATCGAACCCATGCCCGAGCGCAACTTCAGACCGGCAGGCAAGCGCCTTAACCGACTGAGCCATGCCGGTGGCTGCATACTTTAAAGATGATTTGGTTAAAATGTCTTTTCTCACTTATAATTTAGTTTATTAATAATTTCCGAAGTTTTGTTATAAATCTGTATTCATTTCTATAGCAGAAATTTTAAAACCTAAGTAGTTAAAATTCGACAGTTACTACATATTCTTTTCATCAATGACTTTTCTGATTCTAATTTGATCTCGTCTTAACATTTGGCCATAGATTTATCTTATGCTTATACAATGAAACCTCTGGTTTCGAACACCTCTGTTAATGAACAATGGTATATAATGCATGCCAACAAGGATAGGGAATACCATATAAAACTAGTACTGTAAAATGGGCACAGACACTGATTTCGTTTCCCCTGGACGTAAATTTACCTCTCAGTTATGGACATTTGGACATTTCTTTTAATTAAATCGAAAATTCAAAGGGAGAAAAAAATACGGACATTTCTTTTAATTAAGTCGAAAATTCAATGGGGGGGGGGGGGGTAAATAAAGTCTGCAACCGTGTTTTGGCACTTATGCACTATAATACAGTAGCGTGCAAATTAATCCGAACACGACATATTTTTACATTTTCTGTCATTGTTGGCCTCACAGCTGCTCATACCGCTTTAATTGACATCTGTAGTACGTGTAATTCCATTGTTGAAGGTCTGTCATTATTTTTTTTATAATATGTGACATTTTGCCTGTCGTTTTGTACTTATAAGCATTTCAGTTGTGTTGAAGACTTTATACTGCAATCCTGTGTACATTCTGTCGTCTTCACAAATGGATACAACTCCACGAAAACGGTCTAAAATTATAACATTAGCAGAGCATTCTTCTATGACACAGAGGCAAATTGCTGCAGAATGTCACATCGGTTTGGCTACTGTTAATTCGATCATAAAACGATACAGGGAGACTGGATCCATCACACCCCAGAAAAAAGGAAACTGTGGCCGGAAAAGAAAGACTTCACCTGCAGATGATCGTTTAATTGTCAGGAAAAGTAAATTAAATCCTAGACTAACTGCTGTCGACATAACCCGCGAGTTAATGGCTACCATTGGGGCGAATATTCACGTCACAACAGTGTGGCGTAGGCTTTTGGAAGCTGGACGAAGGGCTCGTAAGCCTATTAAGAAGCAACTGCTAACCCCTGTTATGTGCAAAAAACGCTTAATGTGGGCAAAATTAGATCAACACTGGACAGTGAATGACTGGAAGAATGTACTTTTTTCTGATGAGTCTCATTTCGAGGTCCACGGCCACCATATTTCTTACGTACGAAAAGGATCCGAAAAAGTAACAGCTCATCTCCAACAAGCACCCAAATACCCCCCTAAAGTAATGTTTTGGGGTTGTTTTACACATGAAGGGCCTGGAGCATTAATACCTATCAAGGGAATAATGAATTCTGACAAATATATTCACTTATTGGAAACCAGAATCGTACCCCAGCTGCAAAAATCATTTCCGGATGGCAGAGGTGTGTTCCAACAAGACCTGGCACCATGCCATACGTCTCGAAAAACTACAGAATTCTTCAACAAGAAGAATATTCAGGTACTCCCCTGGCCAGGCAACTCACGCGACATCAACCCCATTGAGAAGTTGTGGTAAATTTGCAAAAGAAGAATGCAAAAAATGGATTGTTCTACAAAGGAGAAGATGATTTCTGCCCTCATTGGTGTATGGTTTCACGATGAAGAAATGAAGAATATTTGTGGGAAATTAGTGAAATCCATGCCAAATCGTCTCAGAGCTGTTATTAGGAACAAGGGAGGCCACATAGATTACTGAGGTATGTCTTAGATCCTTTTTTTATCCCGTTTGAGTGTTTTTGCATAAGTAATTACGTTGTTCGGATTAATTTGCACGCTACTGTATGCAGTATTAAAAAGAAAGGACAATATCTTATCCTCTCACTCATTCTCAGGGTTCTGAAGGCTGTTTGAGATGAGGGTGTTTCATAGTGTTTCAACAGGAATAGTTTAGGTCATAGCTCTGTGTGTTTCTCTCTCTCTTAAACATTTTATGACTCTTAAAATAAAAAGAGAAAGTGGCCTTAGTTTGGGGATCTTATTTTGTTGTATAAATAAGATACTGCCCTTCAGTGGTAACGTTGGGTCTACCAGACCCAGACTAAATTTATTTTAAATGTAGCGTAATTTGGCAACAATGGATTTTCCTCACCTTCCCTCTACCTTTCAAATTAACGTTCCTCTTTAAATCTAAGTGGCTACAAACATTCCACAGTTGACCATTGTTGAGTGAGGAAGCAATTTACGAGGTCTGGGTCTGACAGACCCAACGTTACTAGTAGCGTTACTATTTCGAGGTAAGTTGAATTGCAAATAATCGTGTCTTTGTAGTATAATGTCTTACTATTTCAACAATTAAATTGTTTTACATTATATTCTTAAAAACCTGTTATATTTCTAATGTTTAATTTTCTTATAATGTACACTTTTCTTATAGTGTACAAAATGGATGAAAGTTATGAAGCTCGTGTTGCACGAATACAAAGAATGTTACAACAAGAATTGAATAATGAAACACGTGAGCCAGAAGATGATGATGAAGTTGCAGATCCTATCTTTTATATAGAAAGTGACCACAATACAGATACCGATGAAGAATTTAGTGAGGAAGACAATTGCCAATATTTCGTTGGGAAAAATGGTGAAACAAAATGGAGAAAAGAAGTGGTAAATATGAATATTCGTGCTCGACGTTGTAACATTGTTACTACACGTTTACCGACAGTGAGACAAGGAGCAAAGAATGCGCATTCTATACTAGACACATGGTCTCTATTTATAGATGAGGAAATGATCGATATAATTGCGAATAACACAAATAAGTACATACTAAAACTCACTGCAAATTATTATTCTGAGCAACGATTCACTCATCCCACCAACAGAAGTGAGATAATGTCCCTAATTGGTTTGCTATATGTGGCTGGTTTGTTGCATGCAGGAAGACTGAATGTCAAGGAACTGTGGGAATGAGATGGAACAGGTGTAGAAATGTTCTGGGCCACAATGTCCTTGGAGAGATTTCGTTTCTTGTGTCGATGCTTGCGATTTGATGATTTGGAAACACGTCAGGAGAGAAAATCCATCGATAAACTAGCTCCTATCCACGAGTTTTTTCAATTTTTTGTAGAGAGGTGCAAGAAAAACTTTTCAATTAGAATTTTTGCAACTTTGGGTGAGACTCTTGTGTTTTTCCATGGAAGATGTCAATTTCGCATATATATGCCAAAGAAACCCACCAAGTATGGGATAAAAATTTTCAGTATTGTTGACGCAAAATTATTATATTTTGCAAATATGGAGGTATACTTGGGCCAACAACCAGAAGGACCATTTGTGATAGACAACAAACCAGAAGTTGTGATGAAAAGATTGTACCAACCGATTTATCAGTCTTCTCGTAATGTGACCATAGATAATTGGTTCACAACTCACAATTGTGGGAACAATCCGCAAGAACAAAAGAGAGTTGTCCAGTGTCTTTGTGAATGCAAAATGCAAGGAAGAATACAGTATTTTATTCGGTTTTCAAGAGGACTGCACCATTGTGTCTTACGTACCAAAGAAGAATCGGTGTGTAGTGTTGATATCCAGCATGCACCATGACAACAAACTAGATGAAACCACAGGGGACATAAGAAAGCCAGATATTGTCTCATTCTATAATGAGACTAAAGGCGGAGTCAAGACTGTCGACCAAATGTGTGCTGAATATGATGTAGCACGAAATACCAGACGTTGGCCCAAGGCGTTATTTTACCATATCTGAATGTTGCTGCAATAAATGGCTATGTCATTCATGAAGTGAATACTGCAACAGTAACACCAAGACAAAAATATCTTAAAGAATTGGCAAAAAGTTTAGTAGAAAGCCAGGTGAAGAACAGGGCTCAGAATAAATACAATCCAATGGACCTAAGAAAATCAGCAGCCAGACTGTGTGGAACAACCCTGCAAGAACATGATCCTGAACCCCCTCAGTCTGGAAGAAGAGGACGTTGCTATCGATGTAAAGACGACAAAACGAAATATTTCTGCCGAAAATGTAATAAATGGCTCTGTTTGAGTCATGCATGCATGTTATGTGACAGCTGCTCAGGAAATGACGATTAACATTTTCGTTTTGAATTGTGGATAGGCTGTGTTACGAAACTAGTTTTTATAGTAAAATATATGTCACTCATTAATTTAAAACAAATTTATTAACTATTATAAGATGCTTGGCTGTTTTGATTAACATTTTGTATAACATAAAATTAAAGCCTACAATTGCAGTTCAGTTTGAATTTTATGTTGTTATTTGTATTTGAGTTCTGTATGAATATTTCAAATATAATATAAAAAATAAATAAAAATTAGTTATATAATTCAAGTTAATACACTTCATAGTTATAAAAAAAAATGTGTATGGGTCTCTCAGACCCAACATTACCACTGACGTAAGTTTTCTTAACGTTACTATCGTAGGGTTAACATTCCTTACCCCTATTGTGAATAGGCAAGGAAGGATAAGACAAATTTTTTCTTTGTAATCTCTATAGTTATAGTTATAGTTCAACTGAGTCTGTGTTTAAAAGTTCGTTATGTGGAGAATTAACTATGCCGTAAAAGACTTCGACACTGAAAGAAAAAGTAGAATTATAGAATATTTGCAGAAAGAAAAATGTGGCATTCATAAAATAGCGAATCATCTTGGAATTGCAAAAATTCAAGCTGCCAATATTTTTAAGAAGAAAGAAAAATTAATGAAAATATGGTTAAATAATCAGTGCAGGTTTTCTCAAGTGAGATCATAGGTACGCAAGTAGACAAGTATGTTTTTTGAATGGTTCTGCAGTGTTAGAACCTATGATACAAGGCAAAGCTTTAGAGGTGGCCAAAGAAGTAGATTTCAATGAGTTCAAAGCTTTTAATGGTTGGCTGGAAAAAATTAGACAGTGCCATAAAATATCTTTGAAGGCCATTTATGGTGAATCTGAAGATGTACATATGAATCAGTGAATGATTGGAATGATACATTACCATCAATTATAGCAGGCTACAGTCAGGAAAATATTTTAAATGCAGAAGAAACTGGCTTATTTTTTCGAGCTCTTCCGAGAAAACAATGTGCCTAAAAGAAGAGACCTGTGCTGGCGGGAAAATCTCTAAAGAGAGACTTGCTATTCTTCTACGTTCCAGTATGACGGGTGTAAAAGAAAAACCTCTTGTGGTAGGAAAAGCAGCTAAACCTACAGGTTTCAAAGACCTTAATTAGAATGAATTGCCAGTGGAATGGGAATCAACAATAAGGGATGGATGATGAGAACTATAATGACTGAATGACTGAATAAGCTGCATAAAAAATTATTTGAGAAAAGAGAAAAGTCCTCCACTTCTTGGATAATGTAGCATCACATCCAGAACTGAAACTGAAAAATGTGAAGCTAGTTCTTCCCTCTGAATGTGACGTCAGTTTCGCAGCCTCTTGACCAAGCTTTTATCAGTCTTGTATATATAGTCACGAAGCTTGAGCTTATGAGGGTATTAGGAACAATAGAATGTGCAGCTACTATTCGCATTGTCTGTGATGAGGCGATAGTAGTGATCCTAGTGGTTAGCAACTATCTATGGATGCTTCGTGACTGTATATACTAGACTGTGGTTTTATTAAGAACTTCAAAATTAAATGTAGACAATTGTTCTTAAGCACTTGCTTGCAAATTTCGAAGCAGAGAAAACAGAAAGCTCTCTAGTCAAAAAAATTGAGTCCTACAGGCAATTTCTTGGGTTGATGCGGGATGGGGCGATGTACAGTCTCAGTCAATTAAGAATTTTTCTAGAAAGTTGGACTTTATTTGGTGGTGATAGTTCGAATGTTCAAGTTGAAACAACAAATGACCATGCCATTGTACAACAGCTGCTGCAGTCTGCAGGAATGTCCAAAGTAAAAGCAGAAGATTATGTTGCCATACGCTCCACTGTGACAACAAAGGGTGAAGACACTGAATATCAAGGTAATAATGAAGGATTTGGAAAAAAAAAAAAACTCTGATGACGATGGTGAAGAAATGAAGATGATTGTGGAAGAAGAGAAGAAAGATTGTGAAGTGACAGGTTATGTAGGAGTAATGCATGCATTATGGACATTAAGAAGACTTTTATTTGTCTAAGAGAGACTCTGCAGCATTTAATTTGACCTCTAAATTAAGATAACACAAAGCAAGTGTTTTGTGTAGTGATAAGTGCAAAGTGCATATAAAATCATTTTTTTAAGTAGCAAATTAAAACGCAAGGTGGGTATGGAAAAAAATTGTAATGGATATTATAAGCAAGGTATACCTGAGCAAGATTAATCCAGTATCACCTCCCTCAAATCCATTTTAATATTATCCTCCCATCTATGTTTCGGCCTCCCCAAAGGCCTTTTTTCCTCAACTAACACTCTTTACGCATTTCTGGAGTCATCGATACAACCTACATTCCCTGCCCATCTCAAATGTTCAAATGTCTGGATTTAATGTTCCTAATTACTTTAGGTGAAGAATACAATGGATGCAGTTCTGCATTGTGTAACTTTCTCCATTTTCCTGTAACTTTAACCCTTTCAGCCTCAAATATTTTTCTAAGAACTTTATTCTCGAACACCCTTAACCTTTGATCCTCTCTCAAAGTGAAAGTCCAAGTTTCACAACCACACAGAACATCCAGTACTATAATTGTTTTATAAATTCTAACTTTCAGTTTTTTTGAAGACATGACAAAAGCTTCTCAACCGAATAATGGCAGGCATTTTCCATATTTATTTTGCGTTTAATTTCCTCCTGGGTGTAATTTATGTTGTTACTGTTGCTCCAAGATATTTCAATTTTTCCACCTTTTCTAAGGATAAATTTCCAATTTTTATATTTCCATTTTGTACTATGTTCTGGTCACGAGACATAATCACACACTTTGTCTTTTAGGGATTTACTTCCAAACCTATCTCATTACTTGCGTCAAGTAAAATTCCCGTTTTTTTTACCACTAGTTTGTGAATTTTATCATAATATATTCACATCATCTGTATAAACAAGCAGCTGAAGTAAACTGTTCAATTTCAAACCCTGTCTGTTTTCCTGGACTTTCCTAGTGGTATATTCTAGAGCAGCGGTTCCCAAACTTTTTCAGCCACGGAGCCCTTTTTGAAGCGAAAGTTTCTCGTGGAGCCCCAAGAAATGTTTACTTTATATACTGCCATTTATGTATCATGTGAAATATGCTTCATAGAACGTAGACAGATAAAACTAAAAAGTAAACATTTTTTGGGGCTCCACGAGAAACTTTTGCTTCAAAATAATATTATATATATGTATATATATATATATATATATATATATATATATATATTAATAAAGGAAACAGTAGTAAAAAAAGTACTGGATATAATTTATTTAAATCTACAAAATGATATTAACAAGTAGTTAAGATATTTAAAAAAATGTTACAATGCCATATGTATACCCGAAGTTAATGTGAAGAATATGCTTGTTTCTTGCGACAGAGTTTGTCAATGTCCGGTGTCATAGAAGTCAGTTGAAGACATATATCGTCTTCTGTGTCCAAACAAGTTCGATATTTTGTTTTTGTAGCTGTATACCTCGAAAAAGTCGATTCACTGAGGTACACGGTACCAAAAGGCAGTGAGAGAAATTTAGCTTTTGAACTTAATATCAAAAGATCCTCCCCTAATTTAGCCCAAAATTTGGGAAATGGTTTGCTTTTAAATTATGCCTGACAGTGGCTGTTCGAAACCATGTCTATAACGACCTCATATCTGAAGCAATAAGGGCTGGTGGTTTTGACATCACTGGAAATGGATCTACAATCCACTCATATTTCTTTAAAATCGATTCCTGAGTGTCCCTTGGAAAGTATGAATTGATACTTTGAAGCAAATTGTCACGGTGTTCTTTCATTATTGCTATGAATGAGACATTCATTGTTATGTTATTTTCTTCCATAAAGTTTGAAGTCAATGAGAAACGTAAAATCCTTATTGTCGACTCTTTCTATGTAGAACGCTATATTTTTCTTTAGTACGACAATTTCGTCATCAGCACCGAATGTAGTCTTCCATTTACCTTGCATGTAGGCTATGTGCTGAATTCATTTGTGAAAAATGTTTGCCAACGCAGTGGTGGCTGCTCCATACGTGCTAACATGCTGTAGCACGCCATAAAATTATCGTAGAAATAATATTGTTAAAAAAACCGCACATAATACAAATTCTACTTATAATAGTTCACTATTTTCGATAATTTGGTGCTATAGACTCAATGGAATCCATCCTTACTCTACATGCTGATTCCCAATTTAGCCCGGCTAGCAGTATCTGCTCATGCGCAGAACAGCACTTCACCTCGCCCCTCCTTGATATTTTGTCCTGCTTTTTCACACAACACCGTGCTCACTATTGTGCAGCGCGGTACGCTCTTCTTCACTTTGTTTTGGTGAAACTTTCTCTCTTCCCTTCTATATTCTTTGGTTCATAGCAGTTGACGGAACAGTGCTGCCTAGATACCGCTAAAGATATAACTTTGAAATAAAGAAAATGCGTTTTATATATGTAGCTTATTTTTGCTTTTTGTGTTTTTCATAAATATAATCATACTGAAATACATTTTTGAACGTTTGTGTAAAGAGGTTTGCTTTTATTTAATCTCAGCAGATAGTTGTGATTTTATTATATACGTGTTATGGGATCTATGTTGGCATGCCTTTTTGCAGGAGTCCGTTAAAATAGGGATTATTTTCCACTTTCAAAACAGTGTTTGCAGGTTTATGGGATTCATTATCTTTTATACTGCGGTCATTTTAAATGTATATTCTGCTGTGTGTCTGTCTATATTTTGTGCCTAGTGTAACTCAAATATATAATATAAGTTTAATGTGTATGCTATCCAGAGACAGGTTTTAATATTGGAATTATAAACAAACAGTTTAAAAAATATACTGTAGTTAAATCACAGTCTACTATATACAGTCACGAAGCTTGAGTTTTGAGGGTGCTAGAAACAATAGACTGTGACGGTACTATTTTGCATTGCCTGCAATGAGGTGATATTAGTGATCCTAGTGGTGAGCAACTATCTAATGTTTGCATATTTACTATGTATTGAGCTTCGCGACTGTATATACTAGACTGTGGTTAAATCATGATGAACTCCATCGATTCATTACTGAAAACTGCTTTCTCAAAGCAGCCGCCATAGAAGATTAAATTAGAATTAAAAATCTAGGGCGGCCAACACCAATATTGTGTAGAAAATACTGTAAAGGATGGTAAAAACTATGTGTATACTAGGAAATGTAACAGAACAGTTTATGACAACAGTGACTGGATATGTGGATGCGAAGTACGAAATGCTCTGTTCTTCTTCCCTTGCCTCCTATTTAGTAGCGGTGATTCAGTCTACGACAGGTGTCAAAGATCTTGGACTCTGAATGAATATATAAAGAAACATTCACGCAGCAAGAAACGTAAACTCGTTTGATCTTTGTACGATTGGCACCGCAAATATTGCAGCGCAGCTAATAGAGCTTATCAAGAATCAGCACAGAAACATAATGAGAAAGTCGAAAAAATCCATATATTTTATCGAAAATAATTGATTGTATTAAATTTTGTGGGAAATTTGAACTAGCGCTACGTGGCTACGATGAGACGGAAACGTCAGATAATCTCGGAGTGTTCATAGGTCTTACTAATCTGATAAGCAGCGTCGACAGTGTAATGAGAGAATACACTGAAAATAGCAAAGTGTTTAAAGGGAATTCTAAGTCAATTCAAAATGTCGACGGATGTATTTCACCTTCAATAATTAGTCTAACAATATTTTTAGCACGCTATTATTTTCAGGTACGAGCCGCCACTGCTGCCAAGTAACATAATTTGTACAACCATTCATGATCATTCAAATAATCTGCTAGCAAACTGTTCTGGTAATTCAAAAGTGAAGAAACTTCCGTTCGAAGTTCATGTAATCGGGACAACGCTTTACCGCGCGACAACCATCGCACTTCTGTGTGTAATATTACTAACAATGACTTGTGTATACTACCCATATCTTCACACAAGATTTTAAGTAGTCTACACTGCGAAGGTCGTGCCTTAACAAAGTTGATCATTTTGACGGCGTTGTCTAGTACCTGCTTTAATAAGCTGGCATTTTTTCGTTGTGAGGGCGTGTTGATGTAGTACACAGTGACACTTGTGCAGTTTTTAAGACTTTCTTGATCCTTGCATTAGTGCCAGCAACAGGACCTACCATGGCCTTTGCGCCATCTGTGCACACATCAATGCAATTGTCCCATGGTATCGAGTTTTCAATGAAGAAGGAAAAAATTCAGTATCGCTTTTAGAGGATGGCAAAATATTTCATGAAAAAACCTGAAAATTCATATCGCACAAACATAATTAACATAGCTAATCCGGCAAAGACCGTGGATTTGTCAAGTTGTATCGAAAATTTCCTTTAACTGATATGGGAAATCATGATATTTCTTACGTCTTTTCATATATTCTAGATTCGATTATGCACAGTGTTATTTGATAAGGGCACACTGGAAATCAAGTTTTGCAGTTTTCTCGTCCACCATGCACTTCACTACCTTCACTAATAGTGGTTTCATAAGAGTTTCAGCAAGGGTGAGGTTTACCAGCAAGAGCCTGGTCATGACTAACCAAGTACGACGTTTTCAGTGCTTTCTCGTTGTTTGTTTTTACACAAGGTGAAGTTTTGTCTGAACTGCATGGTGTTCGTCACTTTTTATTTCGAAGTAGTCTGCAGTTTTATTTGTGAATTTTTTAATTGAGAAATGCCGTCTAAGCTTGGCAGGGAACATAGAACTATTGGGAAAAACTTTGTTACATATCACACACTGTGGACATTCATCAGCAAACTCAGTGAATCCCATGTCCTAATATAAATCACAATATTTTCGTTTGTTACTTTCAATACCTCTACACTAGGCATTGTAGACTCTGAGACAGGATCATGTTCAACATATTCCGAACTCAATTCCCAGGAATTTGCACTATCTTCTTTGAAAGTAAGGTTATAGCTGTTGTTATCTCCCTTTGACTTCTTAGGGAGCCAGTCTTAAGCCACAGTTCCGGTTCAATGAAAGTTTAGCTAACACATCTGCTATCAAATTAACATGCAGGTATACAGTATATATATTTTTTGAGGTAACGTAACAGTCAATAGATTGTATATTTCACGTACCACTAATAACAAATTCTGCCTGCCTAGTATATAAAAAATAAAATAAATTTCGAGAATCACTGAATACTTGGCAAGCAAGAAAGATCGAGATAGTTCCAGTGACGAGTAGATATAATATTAATGCTTCCATGTAGCAAGAAGAACGCAAACTACTTTCTCAGAAAGTATTTTTCGCTTGATGGAAGTAGTTTCCCTTTTCCCACTAGAGACTAGATGGAAGCAGCAATTTTTGTCATCTTCATAATTTCTGCCCTAAGGGCTCCGCAGAGCACACTTTGGGAACTGCTGTTCTAGAGCAAAGTTAAAAAGTAAAAGTAATAAATAGTCCATCTTCTTGCTTTAGCCCGCAGTGAACTGGAAAAGTGTCTGACAGAAACTGGCCTATATGGACTCTGCTGTATGTTTTACTCAGATTTTAATTAATCGAACTATCTTCTTAGGAATACCAAATTCAATAAGAATATTACATAAAACTTCTCTCTTAACACAGTCATGTGCCTTTTTGAAATCTATGAATAACTGATCTACTGTCTCCTTATACTCCAATTTTTTCTCCAATATCTGTCTAATACAAAATATCTGATCAATAGTCAATCTATTATGCCTAAAACCATATTGATGATATCCAATAATTTCATCCACATATGGAGTTAATCTTCTAAAAAGAATATTGGACAAAATTTTGTACGACATCAATAAAAGTGATATTCCTCTAAAGTTATTACAGGTAATCTTTTCCCGCTTCTTAAAGATAGGTACAATTTCCTTTTCCAAAACTGCAAGTACAAGCTTATACATTTTAACTAGATGATGTTTCCACCCTCTTGTATTAATTCTGCTGGAATTTGATCGATACCTGGAGACTTGTACTTTTTCAGATTTTCTAATACAATTTCGACTTCAGAAAGTGTGGGTCAAGTATAAATGGCTGAGCAGTTTGCATTTGAATATTGTCCCAATCATTTCTATTGGATGTATGTACATTTAGTAGTTTCCAAAATAGTTTTTACATCTGTTCAGGATTGAATGAGAGTCTGCAAGCAAGTCACCACTCTCATCCTTATCACGTTTACCATTGCCTGATATCCTTTCTTAAATTCCTTTATGACTACATAAATCTCTAATGTTTTTATTCTTGCTACTTATTTGAACCTCATTCAGTTTTCCCTTCAAGTAATCTCTCTTTTTATTCCTAAGTGTACGATTTGCTTCCCATCTTTCATAGAAATAATTATCTCTATTCGCCGCAACTGGATCCTACAAGAATTTCAATTTTGCCTGTTTCCTTCTTTCTACTACCATGCAACAATCTTCATCAAACCACGGTTTCTTTTTCATAGTTTCATAATAACCTATGCTCTGCTCAGCCACAATTTTGACATTATTATTATTTTCCAATGGCTAGAATTGACGATCAAGTCATTTTCTCTCTAGCTTCCCACTACAAGCTAACAAGGTCCTCAATCTGTTGTGCAGTTGAGTTTAAGGCTGGGCAGAATAGAAGGTGTTGTTTGTCCATGATTTGGTCAGGATTGTTGCACAAAACACATCTGTTGGATTGGTATATGCCTATCCTGTGTAGATGGTGAGCGAGGCAGTCATGTCCTGACATCAACTTAAATTTTGCTACAGCTTCCTTGCAGCCTTTACAATTTTGATATTATCTCTGATATTTTCGCACACACTCTTAATATCTAACTTTTTCTCAACTTTGTCGGAACTACCTAAAGTGGCAAACCTGATTTAAATTTCGACCTGATAATGTTGCTTAGTTTCCTCGCCATTTAATTTCGGAACAGTGAATCTTCTAATATTAACTTGTTGCTCTGCTCCCTTGGCTACTGATAGTTTTTCTCTTAATTTTACAATTACCAAATAATGGTCAGAATCACAACCTGCCTCTCTGAAGGATCGAATATCTACTATACTAGTATATCTTCATTTATCTATCAAGATGTGATCTCTTTGGTTGTATATCAATCCATTTGGAGAAGTCCAAGTATATTTATGTATATCCTTATGTGAGAATGTTGTACTTTTCACAATTAAATTTTTTAATGTGGCAAAGCAGACTAACCTATATCCATTATCATTACTAGTCACGTGTAAGCTCTCTTTTCCAATAGTCTGTTTAAAAATATCCTCTCGTCGTACTTTAGCATTGAAATTCTGCAATAAAATGTTCATGTGATATCTAGATAACTGATCAAAAGTGTGTTCCAATGCCTCAGAGAAGCTGTCCTTTATATGGTCGTCTTTCTCTTCTGTAGGGGATGAGTGAGCATTTATAACTATGATATCGGACCATTTTCCCTTAAGTACTAAATACAATAACCTGTCACTGATAAATTCAGCCCTTTTTACTGCTGGTTTTATTATTTTATAAATAAAGAATTCTGTTCCTAATTGGTGATTATTGTTTCCTTCCCCATAGTACATCTCCTGTACTCCCCAAAAAGTCTTTCTATACCTAGCTATTCTTTTGCTACTAATGCTACCCCTCCTGTTCCATAAAGACTCGTGATATTCCAAATACCAAATCTCATAACCTTATTCCTTTGCTGTGGTAGAGCTAAAGAATCAGCCCCTTCCGAGGCTGATGTTGGGGTTTCATAACAAGCTCTTATTTTTTATGGTGATGGGTTATTAGCCCTTTGGCAAACCCCCAAGCTGGAGAACCACCCCTTCTTGGCTGTCCACAACTGCTTATTCAATAAATTCGCAGCCAATCTCCATACCTGGAGGCTGTCTCCTCTATCTGCAACCTGAGGACATGCCATGCTGTGGTGATAGGGACCCACAATACATGACTTTAATCTTCATAATCTACCAAATTATTATCTGTCATTTGTATCAGAGTTTGACAAATCATTGCCAGATGATTGTGGAACTATAATAGTCCATTGTTGGTAAGAAAATCACTGAAATTTCTGAAAACTCTAATTTCTATCAAAATTTCTCACCTAAATTCAAAATTGCTTATTTTACATATCTGTGTATTAAAATATCGAAAAGGTGCAAAGAAAATTTTAAATTTAATTTGCACGATGCCTTACTATCATGAAACACAAGACACTATTTTCCTTATGGCAGAGTCTCCTCTACCTGTGGAACAAGTTTCTCTTATCATTTTCATTCCAGCAATAAAAATGCAAGTTTTTAGAAGATAATTTTCTGAGTCTCAGTCACCATAATAACTGCAATGTAGGCATAACAATTTGACCAAATACATTAAGCATGTAATATTATTCAGGGGCAGATCATTTCTTAAATATAGAGATATGACTACAAGAAATCATCAGTTGACTGAAAACAAGAAACAATGAGAAAAGTTTTGAGTACTCTTCACACAACACAAACAATACTAATTGAATGCATGAAAAGTGAAATTGCATTATTAACAAATCTCAAGATAAAATACGAGAAGACCTTTCATCATTAACCTTGGACTTCATAAATGGTCTATTACGAAAATTACTCAGATATGCCAAAATGGTGATATGAAGATGATGAAGGAATGTTCGAATAAAAATGGACAGTGAGCAACCTAAACTTTATCAACCAGAAATCTCATAGAATCTGCAAGCAATTAAGTCCCAGTCTACAGCTGGTATACATAATTATAAAACACTTTCCACTTTTCAGTCTCCTAACTGCCCATTGTGCAACTCAAACCAAGCAATGGATTCGGAACACCTCAAAATCTGTGCTTCATTGGCTGACCATGATAATATCTTTGAAAAATATTGGAGTGTAAGAGGTCAAATGACTTTATTGTCAAACGCCTGGCATTAGAAAACAACAACACAACACTGAATTTCACACATTGAGGACTCAGATCATTTCAAGTAAATACGAGGGCTATTCATAAAGTAACTTCCGTTTTCATATAGCGTGCGTAACAACAGACACAGTGGTGCCCTCTTGCGGTGGAGTGTACCTTCAACCAGTACGCGTCGAGCAGCAGTAGAGTCAAGGTCGATCTTTTTTCCTCTCTGAGCCACGTGCTGTCAAAATGTGTGCTGCAATCGCAAGTCCCGCCAGGTGTGAGGCATGTTCTATAATAAGATTTCTTGTGGCCAAAAACTGTAAAGCTAGTGAAATTCATCGCCAACTTTGTGAAGTTTATGGGCCAGACGTAATGAGTGAAGGTGGTGTAAGACAATGGCGCCGTATATTCAAAAATGGACGAACCAATATCCATGATGAAGACATGGTCGACCGAGTATCGTGAAAGCAGATTTGATTCGTTTGGTTGACGAAAGGGTTAGAGCAAACAGCAGATTCACCATGTCGGAGCTTAGTGAGGATTTTCTACAGATTAGTCGTACCCTTCTGTACAAAGTGATTACTGAAGATTTGGGCTACCGGAAACTTTCTACCAGATGGCTGCCTAAATGCCTTTCTGAGGAACAAAAGGCTCAGCGGATGGGAGCAGCACTGTCCTTTCTTGAGCATTACGAAAGAGAAGGTGATGCTTTTCTAGTTCAGATTGTGAAAGGAGATGAGACAGGTGCGGTATGTGAATGCAGAAACAAAGCTTCAATCAATGCAGTGGGGCCATACTCACTCCCCGAAAAAACCCACAAAGTGTCGTCAAACACTTTCCACGAGGAAACTCATGGCAACTGTATTCTGGGACAGAAAAGGAATTTTGCTAGTGGAGTTCTTGGAGAGGAATGCCACAATTAATGCTGAGCGTTACTGTAACACACTAACAAACTTGAAAAGGGCCATTCAAAACAAACGTCGTGGCATGTTGAGCTCTGGGGTGATTTTCCTGCATGACAATGCCCAGCCGCATACAGGAGTCATACTGCGACCAAACTGCAGAAGTTCAACTGGGAAGTATTGGATCACCCTCCCTATAGCCCACATTTGGCGCCTAGCAATTACCATCTCTTCATGCACATGATGACGTGGCTTGGCTCAAAGCGCTTTGACGATGACGAAGAGTTAAAAACTAGCATCGCGGGTTGGCTTCAGTCGCAGGCGGCCGAATTCTACGATTGCGAAATTTCAAAGCTCATCAAACGCTACAACAAGTGTCTCAATGTGACTGGAAACTATGTGGAAAAATAAATCAGAGTGTATACTTTCAAACGTATTGTAACCCAATTCTGTAACGTCATTCACAGGTTTGTAAAAAATAAACGGAAGTTACTTTATGAATAGCCCTCGTATTACAGTAAATCGCTGATGATACATTATTTGCTTACCTTATTCATGTCGAATCCATCGTCAATGGGGTCCATAGAATCATTGCTGATGTCGATATCCACTGGTTCAACCTTTATTTCCTGCTGATAAACAAAATCACGCTTCAGCAACTCCATTCAACAACATGGTCACATGACATTTCATATTATAAATGTAGATTAGTAAGTACAGACCAAGTCAGCCAGGGCTAGGCCGGCACCAGGAGAAAGTCGTATGTGTAGTAACTGCTGTGCTATCGCAGTGATCAGACCTCTTGCTCGGGTATGTTTTGTTTTTAGTTATGTAAACAGTGAGGGTGCAGCTGTATACCGTACATTTAGAGTGCAGTACATTTGTGAAATACGAATCTTGGAGAACAGTTGTAACAAACTTCCGTCAGTATTCCCTGATTCGCCAGAGCCTTCTAAAGCAATGATTTACAATTTAGTGAAGAAATGTCGTACAACTGGATTAGCATTGGATAAGACACGAACATGTGTGAAATGTGTTCTCACTGAGGAGATGTTAGATGAAACTGGCCACCAACTAGAGAAAACTCCTACATCATCCCGCCGTGTAGCTCAGCAGGTAGGGGTGTCACAGTCTTCAGTGATAAGAGGTACGAAACAATTAAAATTAAACAGAATTCGTGTAGTTGAGAGGTTAACGGAACCCGATTATCAGAGCAGACTTAGGTTTTGCATGTGGTTTCAACTGTCAGTGTATGATGGACTACTTGACCCCATCTTAATTTTTTGTAATGACAAAGCATGGTTCCATCTTAGTGGTTTACACGAATAACCCACATTCACTCGAGAAACTCAAACAAAATATCCGACATGAAATTCGAGCCATTTCAGAGAAGGAACTACAGCAAGTTGCTGGACATGTCTTCAGGAGATGTGCAGTCTGCCAGATATCACAAGGATGTCATTTCGAACATGAATTGTGAATTCGGTAAGTACACATCATTATGCAATATTAACTGCAAAAGCATTGAACGAATCCTCCGCATATGGTAGCATCATTACACATGAATCAGCTGCAGTGAGTACTGTTATAAGTTTAGTCCTGGCTGGTTCACCCTGTAGGATTATGGAGTCAGGTTAATTGAAATTCCTTTCCTTATCACAGTAAACATTTTCACCCACTATTTCGAAGAAATGATTGTTAAGAGTAAAATTAAACATAATACATCTACTGTAAGTATGAGTAACACGTTAATTGATTTTCTTTCAAATAAATTCTGTACAAGAAAATCTTTCGAAGAACTTTTAAGGTTCTATAACAAAGCTTATAGAATAATTGTTGCTGCAACTATTGTGTTGGAGATTGTGTTTCGATTTACAAAGTAATAGGTCAAAGAAATTAACTACAATATTTGAAATTATATTTTAAGCACAATTAAGAAACCAGGTAATTACACATATTACTATATTACTTGTTTTCTACATTAATGTAATTATAGCAAATTTACATGATTACTTTATGTTTGCCACTTTTGTTACATTCCAAGTACGGAACATTATAATTTAAAAAATGTTTTGTAACTGTTTACAGTAATACAAAGGGAAAGTTTATGGCAGCGATAATGACAGGTCATCATACACAGCTAAGGTGTAAAGTATCATAGTGAAAGTAGTGTATACAGTACAGGCTATTCGTTATTTTGTAAAACCTACCTATGTATCAGGGGAAAAAGGAAGTAGACTAAGAAGCTTCCCTCCCTCGCTACGCTTCTACTTGCAGCTAGTGAGCTCACTTACCACCACCATAAGTTTCTTATTATATGCTATGGCCCCACCGGCAAGCATTGGGTTTCACGAGATAGCAAATGACCTATACAATTCATACTTTACATTAAATGTATGTAACATATCAACGTCAAATTTGAAGCAATATGCAATGTAGATATATTATTTCAACTACCATGTTACCATCAAATGCCATTTATCATTATTTCAAGATGAGGTTAACATGATTTTAAAACAAGTGAAAAATGGAAATAAAACATTGCCAATTCTCCTGAGAACTTCTTCCATGGCATCCAAACTAATCTTTTGAAATTAATTTCTACAGTTCTGTGTCATTTAAAACTTGCAACATTTAAATTTCAAAATGATTTTCAATATCTTTAGAACATTCAACAAACATATGTCTTTCTCTGGTTAGATCATCAAGTCATGTCAAAATATTCTCCGCAAAAATGACAGACTGTTTCCGAGTTGGCATTTCATGATGTTCTTTTTTTAGTTGACTATTTAACAATGATGTATCATCTGCTAAGTTATTTAGCATCAATGAAATTGGTGATAGCGAAATGAGGCTGCGCATCTCCATGTGATAACCTAACATTTGCCTTACAGTTAGAAAAAACCTCGTGGGGGAACCAATCAGGTAATCAGCCCAAGTTGGAATCGAAACCACATCCCGAAACCACATCCGAGTTCAGCTCCAGATCAGTAGACCTGAGCTTCTGAGATGTGATGCGATGCCAACATGAAGACAACTGTGAGCTGCATTTAACACCTAATGGCATATAAAACTACTTCCTTGTGTACAGGATCTACAGAAGTCACTGGAGATACCTAGGAGACAACACAAAGTCTAGAAGAATTAACCAAACCTAGAAACTTACAGGAACCTGGAGAGAAATTGTCACCATCATCTATCCATCATTAATAACAGCATGAACTCACGAGGAGGGAGGGAAGAAGGGAGATATCAAATTTGTGGATTACATGAAATATGACAGTAAGAAGATGATAAATCTCATGCCAAGATATGTGTGATTCCAGTCAGGCATGATAAAAAAGTGTTTTCAACACACATACAAATTCTATGCAAATATCACGAAATTTGAGAAAATGGAAACTAAGGCAAAGTCACTTTCTTCACCAACATTCAATCTTTAGCAATATCTATTATAGTGGATGTTAATACTGTTCAGAAGACCAAACAAAGGTAACTCATGCATGAAAATGAGGTAAGGGCTTAAAAAGTAAGAAAATAAAAATTTAATTGAGACAATTATCAAGAAAACTTCATTATGTGCCACAGAAAGAGCCATAGAAATTTTCGAAATGGAATATTGGAATCCTTCAGGTTTAAAAAATCGAAGTATGATGTGATTACTGCTCGCACTATTATTCTATCTTCACGCTTTGAATAGACAAATTCAGGATGCATTACCTTGATAGCGACTTCATTTTTTTTCGTAATGAAACAAAAGTAATTATGCATAATTTTTATATATCATTACATCACGGTCAAGAGATTTAACTCTGTCCACGGGACTAGCTGTTTATCTCTTGCCATGTGCTGTCCTGAGTTGTCTCAGTGGTACCCTGTGTCATGCTGACCACACGATCAGGAGGCCCGCAATGTGTGCTTGTATAATGTTGGTCAAAAATATATCATCTTTCTACACAGCATTAAATTTAAATCAGTATCGAAAAAAAGGAGGTGAAACATGACAAAGAAAGAAACGTGATTGTACACATCACCAATCACTCAATAAAAGCAATTCGTAAAGTTTTTGGTCAATGCACTGCGAGTAACTTCAAACATTTCTGCATTTGAACAGTGACATTTTTTATCTTGCAGTAATCATTTCAAGCATCTATTCTAAACATCAGGTACGTACACTTTTACTTTTAATTATTGCGAAGGCAGGTTATATTTTATCAACAAACAGTTTATCACTGTAGGAATGGGTAGCCTGGATAGAGTGGTAGCATTTATAAAGACCTTTCTCTATAATGCTCCATCGTAAACTATTACAAGAATCATTGTCAAACAGTGTATACTTACTCCCACAGGAAGACTAGCTGGTTCAGATCTCCTCGCTCGTCTCAGAGGTGGTTCAGAGGCAACTGATGCCTGATGATAGGACGATGTAGATGTAGATGGTTGTGGAGATGGCCTCACAAGACGTGGTCGTCCTACAGGGTTGCGGTGTGGAGAGATGGTGTTCTGGAAAAAAAATTAATTGTAACATTATCTCTTTCAATGACTCTTTAATTCTATAAGTTCAATGAGTGGATGACAAATTGGTAGATAGGAAGGACTACTGAAGAAATAATCTCTCCCACTAATTATGTTTAACCATTACTGCATTGATATAAATATAGATTTTTCTATCATCCAAAGACACTGTAGTATGAAAGCCTTTTGTGCTTGTTAGTGGAAATGGTGAATGCAAGATAGTACTTGGCAAGATGATTGTGAGGATTTGTCATGGGATTATCTGACAGTCATCCAGAACTAGCTCTATCATAAAACAAACAAAACAATCACCTAGGATCTTGAGGAAATACATACTTCTCCCACATTTAAGCACTTTTTTTTTCTACACACTTACGTAACCTGAAGACCTGAATTAAACAATCACTTTAAGTCCAGAGTCGGACTTGGGATATTATTTTTTACAGAATGATAGCCTACCCAAACACAACATGTTATGTAAAATATCAAATTCGGTAAATTTCAAACTTGGAATGTTCGTCAATTCAGTTCAATTGTTAATTTCGAAAATATTCCAGACATGAGTTATATTGCCAAGGAATTTTTCTGAAGTTTCCGTGATAATTTCGCATTACTTCATTTTTAATGACTAAGATTGATGAACTATTGTAGTTTTGCAGTAAAATGCTACTTACGCAATCAGATAATGATTTGTTCTACTCTGATACACATGGAGAATATCTGTGGAACTAAGAATGTGTTCTGAGGGCCATGCCTCCAAAGTCAAATGTTTACGAACTACTTAATATACAACAGGTAATAATTTGGTTTAAGTATATCTTAATGTATATATGTAATACTAAGAATTTACAATTTTTTTTCAGTCGCTCCAGAAAAAAAAAAGAAAAAAAAAAATTAATTAATTTACTAATAATAATAATAATAATAATAATAATAATAATAATAATAATAATAATAATAATAATAATAATAATAATAATAATAAAAAATAAAAACGAACCTCTGATACACAATATGTTAAAAGTTATCATGAATGTTTATTCCATCTTCTGAGCATGACCTGGCTTCAATATTACAATATTCATATGTGACAGATTAATATAGTGCAATCAAATGTAAAAATTATATTCAAATGTATAATCTGTCCAAAAATATTTTGTTACATGTCATGTTTAATTAGCCTAAAATTAATTTATTCCTTCCTCTCCACTCATGGGTCTACTGTAGAAGACTTTGCAAACTTCCAACTCACTTCTACTTGTAGCACATGACAATGTAACTATTATATACCTGTCGTGGAGTTGGCAAGGCTGCAATGGTCCTTCTTTTACGGGCACGCCTGGCACTGGAAGGTGAGGATGTTGATTCGTCCAGATAGTCATCTGCTGTGAGCGGAAGAGATGGAGGAAGAGAATCCTCATCATGTGACGACGAGGTGGAAGCTGGTCCAGCCAATCCTGCAATTGAGATAACTTCATCAATTCAAGTCTGTATCTCAGTCCAACCAAAGTATCAGGATGCTGCTAAAATTTCACTTCCATATTCTGATAGAAAACATAGTTTCTTCATTCCTGATAGTGGGTAAATAGTTTGTTATTATTTGTACTGTACTTTCTTTGTGATTAATTAATGAACATGATCTCATACATTACATGTGTATGTACAAATGATTTCAACTTTAAAACCTTAAGACTTTACTTATTCGTACATGGAAAATGCATGGAAAGTGTTCTATACTAGAATAGCATCCGCTGAATTAGCTCTGTGGTAGCGTGTCTGCCTCCAGACTAGCCGGTCGGGTAAGAAATTTTCTTGTAAAATTTCTACCTCGGGACTAGGAGAGATTGCAGTGCATAACTTCTAACACTAAATTATGCACCAATATGCCTGGGTTAAATCCCAAATCTCTCCGCAGTGCATATGTAGAGAAGGCATATGTCACTGTTGATAGTGATTCGTCTGTAGGATGGGGATGTTAAGCCTGGCGGCCCCCTTGGTGCTATTCGACAGGAGTAGGCTACGTGCGACACCGGGTTTCCCCTTCTCCCTTCCTCACCTTCATCATCATCCTCACTCATTCTCTACACTACATTTACACGAACACTTAACATACACTCACCCTAATACAAGACATAACTCTTCACAGATACACATCATGCATAACATGGCCCACCAAAGTGGTGTGCCATTTGAAAATGGGTCACAGTTCTGCCATCTATCCGCAGTATGTGGAACCCGAATCACGTAAAGTTAAGTGGGTAGGCATTAGACACACACGCTGGCGGATAGTGAGTAGACGCTGAAACAACGCTCTCGACTTGAAGCTTCATAGGAGGTGTATAAAAAGTGGTTAAGGAAGTGGCGACACATAGTTAATCTGTTAAGTTGTTCGGCATTGATTAATTTACAATGGGCCCTAAAAAGTGTGACAAAAGTGAGGAAATTGAGGAAACTGTTAAGCGTGTTGTAAAGGAAGCTCTACAAGACACTGGTATGCTGCAAGTTCTTGCCAACTTGATATAAGAAACTGTAACGAACTCAGTTGTGACTGAACTACAGAAGACAATTGAATTCAATAGCGAAGTAATAAGTGAGTTGAAAAGTGCTTTGTTAAAAAGGGACGAAAAAATCGAAGCCCTGGAAGCTAAAGTGGACGAACTAGAACAATATCAACGTAGGCAGTGTCTAAGGATCTTCGGGGTGGAAGAACAGGAGGCAGAAGACACCGACAAGTTGGTTATGGAGGTAGGGAAACGGATCGGAGTAGATGTGAATGTGATGGATATTGATAGGAGCCATAGGATTGGCAGGCGCGACGTTGGCAATGATAGGCCTAGACCTATCATTGTCAAGTTCGTGAGTTATCGGAAGAGGAGTGAAGCATTCAAAAATAAGCGCCTACTTAAAAAAACTGGTGTAACGATTCGAGAAGACCTGACCAGAATCCGGCATAACATCCTGAAAGAAGCCATCACTAAGTTTGGAGTGAATAGTGTGTGGACTCAGGACGGTGTTATCATAGTGAACAGAGGTGACTCGAAGCGACGTGTGACATGCTGGAGCGATCTTCGCAACATTTAGGAGTCGAGAGTTTTGTATCACGACACAAGGTTTAATTCTGTTAATTCTAGTTATAGTTACATAGTACTTAAGCCTATCTACTTTTTTTTTTGCTTTCTTATTTAATATTAACTTACTAGCTGTTAGTTTATATTGACAGGAAAAGTGTTGTGAAAGTAGTGATAGTCTTGATTGAAACTTTAACAAAAAGGTAGAAGTAGTGTAGTTTAGACTAGTAGTGTAATATTCTTAGAGTTGGTAGAAGTGGACCCTCGTGAAACGGAAATTCTGACAGTCTCTGACAATGACACTGACCTTCATAATTCCCCTACCCTTACCAGTAACAACCTGCCCCAGCAGACGGCAGATATCTTACAGGCCACTTTCTCTTTCCACCCCAATGCCCTTCGAGTCGCACACATAAACGCTCAAAGTATTTTAGCACACATTGACGACTTTTACGCTATATTTTCCCCACTAAACTTGCACGCCATCTTAATTTCTGAGACCTGGCTTCAACCATCTTTATCCTCTTCCCTAATTCACCACGACGGATACAATCTACTTCGCAACGATCGCTTAAATAAGCGGGGAGGTGGTGTTGCAGCCTTCATTAGATCGGATCTCGAGCCCAAAGTTATTCACCAATCCCCCGGCGAATATTCCTCTCGCCCTGAATTTCTCTTCGTAGAAATACGAGTTAGTTTTCAGAAATGTTTGCTGTGTATTGTTTATAAGCCTCCGAAGGTTAATTTTTTAGCTGACCTGGAGACATCCCTACAGAACCTATTGCCATATTATGTACACGTAATCGTAATGGGTGACTTTAATACAAATCTACTTGCCGCTGACTCAATACAGACGACTCAACTAAAGACAATGTTCCATGCTTGCGATATGACTATCCTTCCACTTGAACCCACTCATCATACCGCCTACTCAGAAACGCTCCTTGACTTAATCATCACCAATAATCCTGCCAAGTTCTCTCACATGGACAGCTACCTGCGTCTGGAATATCTTCCCACGATATAATATATGTAATATACGCACTGCAGTGTCCCAAATTGACAACTAAAATAGCTACTTATAGAGACCTAAAACGTATTGACAATTCTGCTTTAATAGGCGACGCATTACGTGTACCCTGGGACGCAATATGGAAGTTGCGAACTGTGGACGAGAAGATAGAACAGCTAAATAACTTTATTATAGACTTGTATGACCGACATGCTCCTCTAAAAACTAGACGTGTGAAAAGACTGCCTGCGCCGTGGATGACTGCTGACATACGCAACATGATGGCTGAACGAGATTCGGCATATCGAAAATATAGACGAGACAAAAACGAAACTAATTTTAACAGGTACAAGCAACTGAGAAACAGAACAAACCAGACTGTTACTATAGGAATGCTAAAATCCGACATGCATACAGCCTTACTGAACCAGGAACTAGCCCCTCCACGCTTTGGAGACATGTGCAGACAATGGGATTAAGACAGACAAAGACCCAGGTAGACGGCAACTTAATCTCACTGGAACGGCTCAATGACCACTTTACGAAAACAAACACTACAACCCTTAGCCCCATTGACAAACAACAGACAATCGATGAACTCTTAAACCTACGGATCAACCCCTCAAGGGAAAAATTTCACTTTTGGTATATTACGCAATCTGACGTAAAGAAAGCCCTGAAACGAATCACAACTAAAGCAGAAGGACCAGACCACGTCAATATTTCGTTATTAAACAAAATCATAGACGTAATACTACCGACTGTGACCCACATTTTCAATGCCTCAATTATGACTTCGACTTACCCACAGCAATGGAAACTCGCTTTTGTCCACCCAATTCCCAAGACCAAAACACCGACATCTTATAACGACTACAGACCTATCAGCATCCTACCTGCCCTATCCAAAGCATTGGAACGCATTGTACACAAGCAACTGACAGAATACTTAAACAAATACAAACTTCTCGACTCTTATCAATCAGGTTTCAGGGCCGGACATAACACAAGTACAGCATTACTTAAAATCACGGAAGACCTACGCGAGGCCCGGGACGAACGTAAATTGACAATAATGACTTTACTTGACTTCAGCAAAGCCTTCAATTCTGTAGTCATTGACTTGTTAATATGTAAACTCAGAAGACTACACCTAGAAGAGCACGTTGTCCTGTGGTTTGACTCTTACCTTAATGGCCACCAACAAAGTGTGATAGCTGGAAATCGTTCTTCCTCTTGGCAGGCCGTAAGGTCAGGGATCCCACAGGGATCAGTTCTTGGCCCTTTACTATTTACAATTTATATCAACGACATATCAGAATCACTAAAGTACTGCCGACACCATCTCTATGCAGACAACCTTCAAATATACATAAAATTCCATACTGACGAAATAAATGATGCAATAACTAAAATTAATGACGATCTGGAGACTCAATCTGGACATGGACACGGAAATTCCGACTTAAACTAAATCCAGAAAAATCACAGTCAATCATTGTGGGTCATTCACGTTTAAGCACTATTACCATACCAAATTTGTCCCCGATTAAAATACACGGCACCGAAATTCCGTTCAGTGAATCAGTAAAGAATCTAAGTATTTATATGGATAAAAGTTTAAATTGGAACATTCAATTTGCAGAAACCTGCAAAAAGGTATTCTCATTAATCCACTCGTTTAGACGATTGAAGAATTTTCTACCCTTTTCCATGAAAAAAATGTTAGTGCAAACACTCGTGATGCCCCACTTCGATTACTGTGATATTCTGCTTACTGACCTAAGCGTTACTTCGGTGCAAAGACTACAACGTGTTCATAATATGTGCGTCCGTTTCGTCTGCAACATTCGCCGGGCTGATCACTTAACACCATCCCTCGAAATGTTGTCCTGGCTCCGTCTAGAAGATCGTAGGAAAATCCACTGTCTTTCCCTTCTCTTTCACATATTGCATTTCTCCACTCCTGTCTATCTTGCGTCTCGTTTTCAAAATTTATCCACCCATCATAGCCTGGACACACGATCACAACACTCCTCAATATTATCCATTCCCTCCCACCGAACATCCTCATATTCATCTTCCTTCACTGTGGCTGTTCCTCGACTTTGGAATTCCCTACCGAGTAATGTCAGGGACTGTCAGACATCAAATCAATTTAAGAATAGGCTAACGAGATATTTTTCTAACAATTATTGTCAACAATAATAGCTGTTTCACGTTTCTCAATGTTTAATGGTTATATATATCACAGATAAATATCTAAATTATCTCATTATTATTATCATTATTATTATTACTATTTCTTACCAGTGTTTATTATTGTCACACTAACATTAGTTATCCAATTTTCATTATTTACTTTCATGTTGTTTTATGATCTAGATATTAATGTAATAACTATGTAAGCAAATGTATTTAATTAGAATTAGAGTCTGGCTGGGTGGAAGAGAAGGCCTACTGGCCTTAGCTATGCCAGATTAAATAAATAAATTATTATTATTAGAATGGCAGTGTTTTAGATATTTGCTCTCATATGTATTCACAAAAAACGTGGGAAAATGTCGTCCAACATTCTTATTTTAATTATTACTATGTTAATGTTTTTGTGGTCAGGAATAGTGTTCTTGGACATACGTGAAATGTAAGTTATTGTGGTTAGCAGGAGGGTTCTTCCTCCACTAACCAGGTATTTTATTTCAAAGATAAAAGAAGAGACATCTGTTGTGTGAACTTGATTGACTACCTATAATTTTTATGTGTAGTAATGATTACATATCAGGTGGTTATAATTAAACTAACGGTGTTCAGCATGACACAGCAAGGACTGTAATGATCGGAGTGTGGAACCTCGTAGATATGCTAATTAAGCAATGCGCTCGCGAATTATGCAAAAAATAATTAGTTCCAAGTCTTACTACCAGGTGAAAATATGGCGCTGTAAGCAGTCAGAAAGTGGTCTGTAAGCAGTTAGAACGTGGTATGAGTGCAGGAAAAAGGCAGGAAATATCAAACACATGATAACGGTGGTTCTGGTACGTTTAATAGGAACTATGGTTACAAACACTGTTCAACATGGCTTCCCGCCTCAGCAACAACATGTTCCATCCATAACACGGCATGGTCGACAGTTGCTCGCAGCATATCTGGTGAAATCAGAGCGACATGTCGTTGTATGCTAGCCTTTAGATCAAGCAGAGACCAGATATGTCCCTGATAGACACGATCTTTCAAATATCCCCACAACCAGACGTTACATGGATTTAGGTCAGGGGGATCTTGAAGACCACACATCTGGAAACTGCCAAGAGATGATGCAGTCATTACTGAAAGTTTCTCGCAGCAAATCTTTCACCTGGCAAGCGACGTGTGGTGTTGCCCCATCTTGCATGAAAATAATGGTGTGGTTACAGTGCTTTCTTGCAAAGCTGACCTCACGTGTTGCACAAGCAGTCCCTATAATGTGCAGATGTCACTGTACACCTAACAGCCCCGCGAAGTGTTAATGTATTTGATATTTACCGCATTTTTCCTGCGCCCATATCACGTTCTGACTGCTTACAGCGCCATATTTTCACCTGGTAGTAAGACTTGGAACTAATTATTTTTTTTCATAATTTGCGAGCGCATTGCTTAATTAACATATCTATGAGGTTCCATACACCTGCGATCATTACTGTCAGTGCTGTGCCACGTTGAACACAGTCAGTTTAATTATAATCATCTGGTACATGAAGAAGTAAATATCTTTCTATTAAGTATGTTCATATTGTTCTCCTTTTTTCATTCCACCTGGCTGCAGCAGTATGTACTGCATTGTTTAAATGGATTTTATAGATATGGTACATGGTTCACTCTAACACATTCACTTTTCACTTTTCATTACTTTTCAAGCTACATTAAAGATGAGCTACAAGATCTGGTTGACAATGCTGTATTTTTCAAAATAGAAAATAAGTGTACTTAAAATGTGACCCATGTTCACATGAACTTCCTTACTAAATAAATTCAGAAATAAGCTCTGAAAGTGCCAATTCAATTTCGTGAACCATACTATGTAAAACCAATATTATTAGTAACTGATGGAATGTATGGGTGTTTAAAAAATGATGGTAAAAAATTTAGGAGTGAGAAGTAAAAACGAAGAGAAGTAAAAAATTTCTAGTAAACATGGATCCGCAAATTAAGCAAATTAACCGTTTACGAGATAATGCCACTTCTTTGCTGGTTGGGACTGTCAGTGAACCAAATGCCTGGATATGGTAAAGCAGTAACATTCATGCTTTGTATATATGCCGCACTCTCCCTATACCATTGCCTTCTAAGTGTGAAATGATATCTAAACAGACAATATGGTGAACATTTCATAGGTGGAGCAGGACCTGCACTTAGATCACCAGATTTAAATCCTTGGGACTTTTGTGTATGGAATTATGCCTAGTTTACACAACAGAAATCGCCACATCTGAAGAATTGCAGCATCAGATTGCAGATGCCTTCCAGTAAATGAAGAATTATCCTGGATTTCTCGAGCATATTCATGGGTCTTCGTGGAAGAGACTAGACAGACTGATGCATTCAAATGCATTTTGAACACTTGCTGTAAAATTCTTCAGTTAACATGTTCATACAGTACTGTATCTTGTTTAACCACAAACTTCACTGTTGTTAAGCAAAAATGTTTATTTTGTGTATCAATCACTTCTGTGGTGTTGAAGCCAAAATTATGAATTTTAATGTCTCGTGATTGATAAAACTGTCACTGCTTTTGTTGGAATTAGTACTTAGTATTCAGCAGGCTCCAATCAGCACAAAATGACATTATCTCATAAACAGTTAATTTGCGGAGCCATATTTACTGAAACTTTTTTTTTTTCAGTTCTCATTCCTACATTTTTTACCAGCACTTTTTAAACACTCTGTATGTGTTATTCACATTTATTTTCTTAAGAGACAAAAGGAGCTTCCATCCCCTTTACATTCTGATATTAAACTAAGCTTGTGCTTGACACTCCACAGGAACACATATCTGCAATACTGACGATGCTCTGACCTTTGATCTGAAGAGCTTCGGCTGCTGCCAATAAAGAGGGTAACTTGTCCTGGCCGACATTGACCTCCCCCCTATACATGAAGTCCACAAGGGCTTGCACCTCCCAGAACTTGAGGTCCTTCATTAATACTATGGGATGCTGGCAGGGGTTCTGACTCAGCAACTCCTCGAAGTAGGAACTGCATGCTGACAACATCATCTGCAGCAAGAACGACCATAACAACATTATGTACCAAAGAAAGAGGAGAAAAGGAGACACGAGCCATTTTTATGGTTAAATAATATGTACTGTGTTTCAAGTTTTTAAAGAATTTGTATCAAATATTTCTAATACATTTTACAATGGCGGGCGAATTTTCTTAGATTGTCGGAATATTTTCAATTTACGTTTTAAATTTCTATTATAAATTCTTCTAAAGGCTTGTCTCCAAACAAGTGATAAAATACTTAATGTTTTATATTTTCGTCATTTATTCTAAAAATATACTTACTTTAACATCACAAATATGTACCGATATAAATAAACGCAATGATCATACAATCAGAATAATGTTAATGTAAGAATGTGAAGTGTAAAATTAACACACTATTGGAATGAAGACAGCCTGGTTGTTTTTGATGCTGTAAGAGTTACGAGGCTGATTAAGAAAGTTAGTTCCGGTCTCATCTATCATGAGCAGGAGTGGTGGTAGCAGCATCATCTTTGTTCTGCTATGTAGCTTGATTCAGTACACTCCCGGCAGTGTCTTTGTGAGGTTGCATTCGACTGTTTCTCTCACCAATACAGGCATTTAAAATGTGTGCAGTAATTGAAGCTCCCACCAAGTGTGAGGTACGCGGAGTAATACGGTTCCTGTGGGTAAAACAATTAACAGCAGCTGTAATTCATCGTGAGATTACTGCAGTGTATGGGAACATTATGAGTGACGGTATTTTTCGACGTTGGTGTCGTGAATTCCGAGATGGACGCACTAACATCCGTGATGAAGAACGAAGTGGCCGACCATCTCTTGTGAACGATGAACTTGTTGTAAAAGTGGATAATGTGGTCAAACAAACTCGCCATTTCACAATTTTAGAACTATGATAGAAAATTTGTTATTAAATTGTGTAAATATTGTGTATTATCACTATTTGTGCATGTATCAGTTTTATTATTAAGTTTATGTACTTTTGAACTATTAATAAATAATACTAATACTAATACTAATTTTAGAACTTTATGAACATTTTCTGCAAATCAATCGGACTGTTCTGTATGTAGTGGTGACACAAGGGTTAGACTATCACAAGTTTTGTGCTCAGTGGGTACCAAAAGTCCTGTCTGAAGCCCAAAAAACCATGAGGATGGCAGCAGCACTGACATTCCTTCAGTGCTACGAGAGTAAAGGTGACAGGTTACTCGACCAGATCGTCACGGAAGATGAGATGTGGGTTCCGTATGTGAACGTGAAACAAAACGACAGTCAATGGCGTGGGGTCACACCAGCTCCCCTACGAAACCATAAAAATTTCTCCAAACATTTTCAACCAAGAAGCTCATGGCAACTGTTGCTTGAGACAAGAAAGGTGTATTGTTGGTGGACTTTATGGAACGAGGCACAACAATAAACTGACGTGTATTGACAGACACTAACCAAACTGAGAAGAACAATTCAGAACAAATGACATGGCATGTTGAGTTTTGGAGTTGTTTTGTTTCACGACAATGTTTGGCCAACTTACTGCTGCATGCACTCAAACCCTTCTGTGACAGTTCCAGTGTGAGGTGTTTCACTATCCACAGTATAGTCCTGATTTGGCTCTGAGCGACTACCACCTGTTCCCAAACATGAAGAAATGGCTTGGATCCCAGCAGTTTCAAACAGATTAGGAGCTCGAGGAGAGCGTTAATGGATGGTTACAATCACAGGTGGCTGATTTTTAAGCAGAGGGAATTTCGAAACATGTGAAGTGGTATGATAAATGTCTGAATGTAAATGGAAATTATGTTGAAAAGTAATTGAAAGGTGCACTTCCACTTGCATGTAATAAAAATTTCCTCAATAAAGTGTTTTCTGGGGGGGGGGGGGGGGGAATGACAGGAGCTAAGTTTCCAAATTACTCTCGTATAATGGCGAGCCCGTGTGTCAGGCGAAAATATTTTCTAGCTGTATAGTTTGATTATTGTAATAAAGTTTTTTTTTGTCCGTTTAAAATTTGATAGTTACATTTTTTAAAACTCACATCAGAGATCAATGTAGCCCCTATAACAATTACCTTATACTGTTAAAAATGTAAAACAAATAACTGACTCAACATCAATCACAAAAGTTTTTTTTTTTTTTTTTTTTTTTTTTTTTTTTTTTTTTTTTTTTTTTTTAAATTTCCTGAAGTTTGGCCCAAAAATATCCTAATTAAGAATTTGCATAGAAAAAACATCATTGTTTGTATTTTTCTTTTGTACTTGTTTATCAAAATAGTTCAAGAGCTATTCTTAAAAAGCATAAAATAAAATCTATTATCCCATATTATTGCTCATAACATAAGCAAGACATTTACTCTTACTACTATAGTGCTATACTGTGAAAAACAAAATTACACTACACATGTGGCAACCTACTTTGTGGCACTTGATGCTGCGACCTTCGCAGGCCAACGTTACATCCACAAACTGCTCATTGTTAAGCAGACTGGGAAATGTGGCCTGCATATTGGAGTGGTAACTGTTCCATCGCAGACACACCTCAGGTGGGGGAGGTGGTGGCTGAGGAGGCGACACGGGGCGAGGGGGAGCCGGCTTGGTGATGGCAGGCTTGGGTGAGGGCTGAGAGACTTGAGGTAGAGACTTCTTGACGGGCGGCGTTGGGGCCACCACCTGCTTCGTGCCAGGCGGCGCTTGCTGTGGCACTGCAATAAAATAGTTCAGGTATGCATTACTTATTTGTTCCTAAAATACTAAATCTAAATATTCAGGACTCACAAAGCCAATTTCAAGGACTCTCGCAATTATTTGCGTCATGGAATTGGTTTGTTGGGGAAAACTGCGTAGTTCCCACAACAGTTCTTGGCTGCTGACCTTGTGGGTAGGACTACACCCTGGTCCGCATGTCACTGAATTAAAATGATCCGAAATTCTCATGCAAAATAACCAGATCACATACAGCAAATTTTCATTGGCAGGAATTAATACTAAACTGGCGAATTTTCATGTTTACTTCCTCTTCAATACGTATTATTATACAATGTAATACAATCTGGTGTTCATTAAGTCATACACTTCTATAGGCAGGCAGTCCTTTCTTTCCAAAAGTTCTGAGAATAAAAGCATCTGAATATAATGGTAATACTGTATGTAGTCTGCAGTTACTAAACTAAGCCATGTGACCAGTTCTCTCGAAGCTGGGTCTGATAACTTTAAACTGAGCCAGGAAGTTGTTGTTAAAGGGCATGATTTCATGACAAGGAGAGACGAAAAAAAAAAAAAGGAACTTACTTCCCAAGCATATTTTTAAAATATTCGGCAAAATTATGAGTAGTTGAAGCAACATGGGTATGTGGAAAAATAGATTCGTACCCTCACCCTCAGAAATGGCCAGATAATATAAACAGATCACTTACGCTCCAAGCTTACTATTTGAGACAGCACACGCCCGCAGTTATGCTGATAAACACTAAAGATCCACTGCGGACAGTAGGAAAGGAGTTAATCTTCACAGTAGGAAAGGAGTTATACTTCTGTATAACTATAAAATTAAAACCACACAAATAATAAATTAATCGAATTTCAGTTTCATGTTTAAATATACTTTATTTATACGACTACTATTAATGATAAACATGTTATTGTTATAAGTGTCAAGTAAACAAAAAAAAAAAAAAAACGAACACTTTTTTAAAGTCGCGATCAGAAATTAATGAACACAACAGAGAGATTTTACTCTTGACACTGTTTTAATTTGATACTAAACAATAATTTGACTTCTCAATTCTCCACATAGGCCTACATATTATTTACCAATTAATACTATCACTAACCATTGCAGTCTGTCACAACTCTCAAGCGAAGTGGCAATGAATTAGTTAAATATTCGAAAAAGTGAGGCTGACAATGAAGCTCTTTCCAAACGTGGGATCTTGTTAGGGAGTAGTAATTTTTAGTCTGTCTTTCAGCTCAACTTCGCCTTGTCCTTGCCAAGCGTTAATCAATTGAAATATAGCTTCAACCTTGCAGGGCACGCGCAAATCTCTCTCTTCAGGAGGCTTATAAGACTCCCCACATACTTATAATGCGCTCTCTATTAGTCAATTAGAGATTTGGAGCCGATTTTAAAATTAATATACTTCATCTTGCTAAAGAATTGACTCTAAATATGTATTCGCCACTGTGCTATTTTGAGGACGTCGTCCCTAGAAGGACGGTTTCTATGCTTCGTATTGTTGGTTGCCATTTCCTGCAGGCGTGGTAAACTACTTAGCCGCTCTTTTTGCGTTTCCAGCGTGCACCACGAGGTGAGTTACCATTGCACCATTGTACTCTTTTCAATGTTTGTTTATTTATTTGTATATTTGTTTACTTGTCTCACACTATTGCATGTTGCCATTATCACAGCTGAAGATAAACTCTACAGCCCTGCATTAAATAAATAAATAAATAAATAAATATGTATTCGCCACTGAACTGATTACTCCACATCGCTCAATTTGATTAATTTGTTTTTTTTTGTATGGCTTTAATTAAATGTATTATCTTGCAGAAGAGGTAATACGTAAATACTAGCTCCTTTTCTACTGTCTCCCAGTCCCTGTGGTAGCTAAGTGGTCAGACCTTCAGCCTGCCACGCAGACGGTCCAGGTTCGAGTCCCAATGAGTCCTGGAATTTTTCATTGCAGAATCCATAGTGACACTCAGTGACGTGCAGTCGACCCAAGCAACCTAAGCACGGCTTGGGCAGCACTGATTAATTATAGGAATCACGATATCTACGTAAATCCATGATTAAACTTTCTGTTTATTTAATGATAAAGTACTGAAACGTTTCTAAATACATTTTGTTAATTGTAAAGTTGCCTCGTTTAATTATTAGGCAGCGGCATTCCTTTTAAGATTTGTAGGTCTTTATTGCATGCACCGATAATAAAATGAAAATGCGACGTTGTCACGTCTTGTTTGTTTCTGCTATATATTAATATAACATGGATATGGGCTAGGCTTAATTGCTCAAAGCATGAGTTAATTTGAAGATTATTTATATTATTTAGATTATGTATTTTAAATTAATTATTTAAAGAACTGTAATATAATTAATTTTCACTGTGAACTAGAACAAGAAAAATTGCTAAAATTTGCAACTCTGGTTTATACACTCCGCGTGGAGTTATTGGAGCGGCCTTCAAAAGACTTGACGACAATGAACAGCGCGACGTAATTAAAATTATTTAAACTACAAAGCTTCCGTCCTCTTTGACACCGCTAGCCTACTAATTGAACGTGGCTACTTTTTTTAAGTCGCGTGATGGGGCATATACAATGAACATACTGCGTTCCCGAGCTGGCACCAGCGTGCCAGCAGTGCTGATTACAGGTTAGCATGGAAGTTGCCATGACAACCCACGTCATCATAACTTCTAACAAATGAGGGATGCCTCAAGAGACTGTAGTAGATGCATATGCCCCAAGCAGCCGGTAGCCTGCCTGGGCTGGCTGTGTGCGCGAAGTCGAATGAGTGTAAAACATACTGTTTCTCTCGCGTTTGTTTATACCGGTACTTTGTAGTTACATTGTGTACGTGTATATAAGTGCAATAAAAAGTTCTGATTAATGTCTGGTGATAATAATAATTTAATTCAGCAACAAAAGCTAAATACAGTAATTTAACTAAAGCAATACGGGATCATGATGTTGCTATTGCACATATTCGTGTTTTTAACGCACTCGCGACTTTTGGAACTGTGCATATTGAGACTGAGCAAAGTGACCAAACACAACAAAGTATTATTCTACATAATGAAAAGGTAACACACAATAAAGACATTCTGAAAAGGCTTATAAGCGCCGTTTGTTTACTTGCAAAACTGGAACTTTCATTTAGAGGAAACGATAGGGCCTAAGTCGAAAATGTCCAACAACCGCGGTAATTATTTAGAACTTTTGGACTACATCGCCCAGTACGACCCTCTTCTAAAAATCACTTGGAGACATCTACAGTATTCAAAGGTTATCAAATCGTATTCAAAATGATTTAATTAAATATGTTGCCAGTGCACTTAATAAGGAAATTAAACAGCAATTACAGAAATCTGATTCTTTTACCATATTAGCCGATGAGACAACTGACGTCTCGAATAAATCACAATTTTCTCTCGTTTATCGGTATACGATTGAAGGAAGGGTGGCAGAGCGGTTTGTGTGCCTCCGTGATGTGAGGACAAAACTGCGGCAGCACATTCTGATCTTATTTTTAAGAGATATTCAAGACTTTTCAAACTGCAGTAAGAAACTTGTCGCACAGAGGGAAGTGCAGTGATGGCCTCTTCATTACATGGTGTCAAGCTAATATTAAGGCGTCTTTCCCACAAGCTCTCTTTGTTCACTGTTATGCACATTGTTTAAATTTAGCACTGTCCTAAAGTGCTTCAAGTATTCCTGAATGCCGTATATTTTTTGCTACTCTTTCTGTGCTTGCAGCGTTTTTCTCCAAATCATCAAAGCGCACAAAATTTCTTGATGAATTTCTGGGTCGACGATTATTACCACATATTTCCCCAACAAGACGGAATAGCTCGTCACGACTTACCAATACTTAGAATAGTCTTTTATAATAGTATTTTTAATTTTAGGCAGTAGTTACAGTAGGCCTAATCTTATAGATTTTGTAAAAAAAAAATGGGTACCAAATACCAACGTACTTTTATAACTAGTAATGTTGTAAGTATTTGAATCAAATATAAATAGTAAGAAGGAAAAGAAAACTTGACTACGCGGCTGCTTGGGCAATCTGTTGGGCCACCGCACGTCACTGCTGACACTTGTGGCGGACAAGGTCGCAGTTGGGTCTTCCTCGGGGTTCTCCAGTTTCCCCATATTAGGTAGGCCTATCTACATCATTCCGTCAACATTTATCCATTTAGTCATCATTTCATAGCATTCCCTGAACGCCAGCTGACGACGCTGGGTATGCAGCGGGTGTGGGTTTGGATTACACATAGCTCGAAGGTTGGCACAATAGATCGTAAAAGATCGCAGTGCTGGGTCATAGTGCCCCTCCCGAAATTCCATTTCATTACATTCCTACTTCACCTCTGATTGAGGTTCTGGCTGATATGTACATCTATTATCAGGTAGTACATTTCACTTGACGATATGTGTCAGAGGAAGAACAATTGTTTGTATATATTTTAAGTATGATTAGAGTAATATGTAGCTAATCGGCGATGTATGCAATGGAGGGGGGAAAGGAACTGGCCACCCTAGCCCATTATCTCCTGGCCTGGTTGCCTCATAAGTGGTGCCATTTTGGTATCACTTGCGAGATTCAGACCTGTCTTCGGACAGTTGACTGAACAACAACATTCCTACTGTCCGCTACTGGCTCTGCCATGCTTACTATCAGCATAAAAATGAGCATGTTCTGTCTCATAACTAGACATCGGATTTTTAGGCACTAAAAATTGCAGTTTTAGGCGCCTAAAATAAGCTCAAAATTTGTAAAATTAGGCTCTATTTTAATGAAAATAGGCATTTTAGGCACATCAAGGTATCATACTTATTTCTTTCACTGAAATTTTTAGTTATACACTAAAATACGCACAAAAAAGTATGTTTAAACGTTAAAAAAGAATACTATATTATATTTATAAACAGAGCTGCACAAATTTAATATATTGAAACTAATGAAATAATGATTATTGATATCAAGATTACTCATTTTAAGTTATTGAAATTCAGTTCCATGCTCAGACTTTATTATAATTATCTGCACAGTACACCACCAGAATTTTTTCTAAATTCTCCACAGTTAACCTTTGCCTTTTGTCACTGAGAATCATTTTGAAAACAGAAAAACTTATTTCAACCGAAACTGATGTGAGAGGCGCAAATTTTAAATTAGGTACAATAGAAACATCAATACTTACTGGAACATTTACACTTTCCCCCGATATCACTCTTGATACTTTTTCCAACAATGAAAATCCTACATTCTTATTTAATACGTTGTCCCACTTATTTTTAACTTTTTTCCCAGTTTCGCACAAAGCAGAATGTATGTTCACTTGAGCTTCCTTTACTATTGCTATTTGGCTACAAAGAGATTGTTTTTCACGTTCTAATTGTCCAATGCTTGCAGGTATGAAAGAAAAGTTTGATGTTATGTAGGCAATATCGTTTTTCACTCGTGAGTCATTCAGACAATCTTTCACTGCTTTCACACACGCTGCACTATCAGTTTCAGGTAATGTATCAATAACTGTGACCACTTCTTTAACATACTTAGAATAATACACCACTGACTGAATCCAGGTTTCCCATCGTGTAACAACCGGCTGAGGTGGGATATCTGGAAAGTTCTCTCTGAATATTGAAATCCTGGATGGGGCTTTACAAAAACATTTTTTTGTGTTAGAAATAAACGAATTGACAAGAGGAAATTCATTCCGGATTGTTTCAGAAACCCTGTGAAGGCCATGTGCTAGACAGGTTACATGAGTGAGGTTAGGATAAAATGTTTTAAGAAGTGGAGCTGCAGCAACCATGTATGAGGCAGCATCAGTACAAAACAACAGAACTTTAGAATCGTCTACATTACCTGAGTATAAAGACTGTAGGCCTTTATTTACAAAATAAGCAATGGCTTGGCTATTCACTTTCGAAAGTTCCTTAACACATACGAGGTGTGGAATCGAAGGTCCATCAGGACTAAGTTTTCCTACTACCATATTTGCTATATACCTATTCATAGGATCTGAGGTTTCATCCATATGTAAGAATCACCTATATCCTCCCGAATGGAAGCTAAAGTTTCATTGTATATTCTGTCTAAGTAATTTTTTCTTAGGGTCGACTCAGATGGGATATTTTGTTTGCAGTATTTTTGTAAAAACTGTCTTAAAACCGGATTTTCAATTGCATTCCAGGGAATGTTAGCAGCAACAAACGCTCTGGTTAAATTAGCATAGAAATTGCTGCTGAGATTGGATGAAGTAGGCTGTGTTAGTAAAGTTTGTTGCAGTTGATTTTTCTGCTGAGCTTTAGCCTTATGAGCCGCTCCTTGCACATGCTGCTTTAGGTGGCACTTCTTGTCTTGCGAAATCTAAAAATGTAAAGTAAACTGAATTAAAATAAAATCCTAATTGTTGTATTGCCGTATTTCTATCACAAAGTTAGTGGGTTCGAACAATCAAAATTTTAATGACCTGCAAATACTTTAACTATCGGAATTTAAACGGTTAAAGTGTAGTGGTCTTAAAAAGAATTATACCTCAGGATAGCTCAGTCAATGTATAAATATTATAGGCCTACTCATTAAAATTAATAGAATTTATATATTTCAACTATTGTTACATACCTGTTTGCTACAAATCTTGCAGAATATTATTTTTCCATAAGTGAATTCTGAATATTCTGTTAGCCATTGACGGATCAATGTAGATTTTGCACTTATATTTTTCGGCATTATCGCGTTAAACTTCACAGGAAAACGTC
Source organism: Periplaneta americana (assembly GCF_040183065.1). Classification (NCBI taxonomy): domain Eukaryota; kingdom Metazoa; phylum Arthropoda; class Insecta; order Blattodea; family Blattidae; genus Periplaneta; species Periplaneta americana. The sequence continues at coordinate 92,146,961 of NC_091122.1, read as the reverse complement.
CTACCGCTCAAAACTTCTCAACACAAATAAGGTGAGGGAAAGAGCAACTGTTAACGAGCATTCAAATGAACCGTTGTTATTGAGATTCAATTGGACAAAAATACAAAGTTCCACTTATTGTTGCATTTCCTGGTAGTGTTAACACTAGGAGGGCCATTCTTTTAAATATTTTGTAACGGCTTACCCTACTAATTCGCAGTTTTACGACTTTTCATAAACATTTCAAAAACACTCTTTCTCCAAAAATTGTGATTTTATGAGACTCTGAAGGGCAGTACAGCTAATCGGTTTCAGACCGAAAACAGTCATTTTTATAGTATAGTATATCTCTGAATCGGTAGCAGCACATGTTGTGATTGTTGCCTGCTTCAAAACTAAGGTTGGTTCTTTGTCGGCATTTATGCCTCCAAACATGTTAAATTCGGTGAAATCTATTGCGAGTGTCGTGAGATTCAAAACATTTTGTTTCCTTTATCAGTGGTTTCATGGCCGGTGTGAAGAAAACTTTCCACTTTTTAAATGCCTTAAATTTCGCAGTGAATGCATGTATAAATTATAAAAAGTAAGAGTAAAATGCGAAACTTTACAGTGAGTTAGGCATTTTTAGGCGAATATTAACAAATTAGGCTCTAATAACCGTTTTAGGGCATTTTAGGGCACTATAAAACTCTTTGAATACCTTTCAATTCCCATGAAACACAAATATTAATAATTATTTTTACTTTTCTCCTAAAGAAACAAAATAGGCATTTGCCCTAGAATCCGATGTCTGCTCATAACAATAGGCGCAAGTGATCTGTTTACGTTTTTCGGCCATTTCTGAGCATACAGAAAGTACTGAGCATGCGCAGTATGTTAGAACTAGAACTTGGAAAATTCAGGTGGCCTAAATTCTGTTTCTGAGTCTGTAACCTACATTTAGGAGGATGAGAAGTGTAGAAGGAACATATACTCTTCACTGACAGTGCATAATTCGATGTTGCACTGTTCAAACAGGCGATATGCTGCTAAGCGTACGAAGAGATGAGAATGATAATAGTACATTATGCAACGAGCCTTTAATGGTAGTAATTAAGACGCGAGTATGTTTATGAAACGAGCGCAAGCGAGTTTCATAATTTTCATACGAGCGTCTTAATTACTATTATAGGCAAGTTTCACACGACTTTTTATGCTCGACCATATTTCTAACTTGAAATTATTCATAAGTATTCATGTTATTCTTATCTGACTGGGGAGCGGAACTGACCTTGTGCAATATCTCGTAAATTGTGAGATGTGCGCAGACGCGAAAGTATTGATTTTTTTCCGAGAAACAAATGCCATTGACCTTGATATAATCTAGAGAGTAAAATAAACATTAATATTGATATAACCTTGAAGTTGATTTATACATTGAAAAATGAAATGACAAATGGAATTTATTTGAATATTATTTACAATTAACGCTAATTATTATAGTAACAGAACATAACCTTCTGCGACAGTATTGGATTTCCAGCCTCCGTGACGTTTGGCTATTTGTCTTTCGATTGCATATCCGAAAATAATCGATACTTGCGCTTTCATATTGCTACAATGGTATTTTCTGATTGGTGGAACACCTGAATTTTAATGAATAGGTGTACTTTAATGAGGTCCATTAAAGGGCTGCTACCAGGTGTATAATTACTACATTTCGGCATGGTCGAGCATAAAGACCTAAGCCACACAGACGAAACTTTACGTAGAGCGTGTTAAAGGTTTAGAGTCCAATGCTATTCGGTGCGGTATATCATAATTTCTTCGGCGTATACTTAAGTCATATTTTGAGTAATTTTTATAACATAATAGTAGTTTGCCCATACGTGTAAGAAATGAACTCGCACAAAAAACAATTTCTGTTAAAAGTGTGGCTTTGGTCTATCTCATTCTCACCCCTTCTTATATTAATATTTTGTATGGGCCAAGAACAGTTGTGAGAATAATAATTTTTACTGTGCAACAGTACAGTTTTCTGTTGCTATCGTACCAGTCATCAAATTATGGAGAAATTAAGAAATCATAGTCGGGTAAATGGGAAAACTCTGAGAAAGTAAGACCCAACAAACGTTTCTGTCCTGACCCCCACACATGGAAAGCCGAAACTCTGGAACAGTAGATGGCAAAACTAACAATGCGGAAAAATGTGATACCACACGCAATACAGAAGAAAATTCGATACGATCAGGATTGGTCACGAAAATCATGATACATATTTTACATAAGCTACGCGAAATTTATATGCACTTCACGTCCCATAGGAAAAACTATTTTTTTTAAGTTTATTACACAATTTTCTAGAGGCGTAATAAATTAATAATTAATAGCCAAAGTAGTATCAAGTATTTGTTTTAGATTGTTCGGTTTGCAATTAGCTACGAACCGGAAGGTCCTGGATAGTGCCTTGATTTTTTCGTTGCTAAAACTACTAGAATGACTCCAGTGTTCACTCAGCCTCCTGTAAAATTGAGTAATAGGTCTCCCAGGAGGTAAAAATAATCGGATCTTAGTGTCAACTACACCACCTCATTCTAATGTTGACGTCAAGAAAGCATGAAGCTCTACTTCCATGCGCCTTCATGGCTTTACCTTAAAACCACAGAATTTAAAATAACCTGAGTGGTGACAAAAAACACACATATGGAATGGGAATAACATCTTTTTAAAGGATTGACGATATTTTTAGTTTATCAGCAATTACTGATTACCCACCTAAACTAATATCACGATTGACTTCAATGTCATTCATTTTATCCAAAGTAAACAGAATCGCTGTTTGAAGGTCTTCAATTATGGATGGAGTTGAAGATGAGGCTGAAACATTCGTAGTATGGATATCTTCATTCTTCCAAATGCTCGCATGAGATACGTTATTTTGTTGAGCTCGAGGATCATCAACATCAACAAAAATGTTCGATTCACCATCACCAACGGAAAGTGTTGAGGCTTCATTCAAAGTATAGGTTTGTTTGTTACAAACTCTTCTATGTGCTTCAAGGCGCTGTGTTGCTGTGTTTTTAACTATCGAACCACAACACACACATTTTGCACAGTTTTTATGTCCAATTTTTGTGGGAATAAAACGAAGTTCATCATACTTGCTATGTAATGGTCTTCCAGCGAACGACATGATGTTAACTTTTATATGAGATATTATGAACTTCAAACTCGTTGGTTATAAACGCTTACTGAACACTTCGAAACAATGCTGTGAATTGAAATTGATACTATTTCATCCATTTAAAATTCACAATCTGATCACAAACAATATTAGGGGGGATGCTGTCATAGTGAAGAGATACACCCTGTTTTAGGGCCTTATATGCCCTCTTCAGGCCGGGGTGTTTGCATTTATAGAGGTTTTGATCAACTTGTGCTGAAGTGTGTAGTAAAATATATAGAAAGAAACCAGCGTATAGATATTATTCCCTATTCGCTGAAGAAGATATCCTCAAACAGTTCTCATCAGTGTTGCCAACCGTACGATCTGGATCGTACAAATGCGATAATTTGGTATCATGTACGATTCTGTCAACAGGGTAAAACATGTCAAAAAGAGAGGATTTTAAACATTTATTACAATTTACGACATTTGAAATTTTATACATTTCTGCAGTATTACGGGTATATTTCACTCATACATTTTAGTAGTTTCTGCCTGTAGCACTTCTGCGTTACAAGTATGTACAGTCGACTGTCGTAAAACATATTTCTACAAACATTGTCTCCACGTCCAGACGACATGACAGTTTGATTCTGCAAACATTATTATAGCGACAAGAATCACGTAGTGTCCATTACTTATTGCTATTAAAATGATGCTGACAAACATTCCTTTGTTTATTTTCAAGTATCTCAGAGAAATGGTCTCTCCAATCCTCTCAATAGTCTAAACATAATTACTGTTGTCACTTAAGCATATAATAATTAATAAGTTGGATATAATATTTTGAGAACCCCACAAAAAAAAAGGAAATAAACATATTCAAAACATGGGCCTATTTTGTCCTACAAAGGAACAAGGAACAACCTGTTACAGTACTTGCTTGTGCTAGTAGTGTTTCGTGGTAGTGCACGGGCAGTAAGAAACCAGGTGTCATTGTGATAGGTTCCGACATGAAATAGTGGCCATGGAATCAGAAGATAGTAATAGTAATAAATTGTCCTAGTAGGTCCTACTCCTAAAAAATTTACATTCGGTGTACTTCAATATATAGGACGTAAATAAAATTGTAGAAAATTATGATAAAAAAACTCCTTAATTTAAAGATTGGTTTTGCTTTGATGAAACAAATTGTAAAAGGGCTAGATGTAGGTTCTGGCTCCTATGTTTCTGCTGTGGTTGATCCTTCTGAGGATCCTCCCAAGGTAAGGAGACAACAAAGTGTTAAAAGATCATTTTATGTGCTGATATTTAATTTTTAACAATTATTTTCTTGTAAGAATTAAAAAAATCGTTTAAATAAAACATTGTGGAGGGAGTTTAGGTAAAAATAATCAAAATAGGCCTATTTTGTATGTAGTGTACGATCCTCCAATCAGAAGTACGATAATTTGGAACCAATTGTGCGAACCAGTCGAGCCTCAGGGTTGGCAAAGCAAGTTCTCATAAGCAAGGTTTAAATTCTGTGTATTCTCTTTTAATTTGCCGCTATGATCAGCCCGACTTCAACAGTAATCAGATTATAGGAAGATAAACGAAGTCAGTATTAAGTAGAAGGCACTATTCATTTTTAGAAATTGCCGCAATGAAAAGGTAGGATGTTTGACATAAGATAAAAAGACAAAATATGAGCTTCTAGTGGAAAAAATGAAAAAGTGACAACATTCACATGATCAAATTGCCGCCAGTCTTTGATGACTAGTAAACTTTCGAAGTCGTACGCAAGGGTCTGTGTCGGTAAATAGCAATGCAACACGGGGAAACAATATTTGACGTCGAAGTGTCATGGCAAAGGATAGAAGAAATTAAAAACAATAATATGGAGACGACGTTTGATTTGCTGCAAGCAATCCACATTTGGAAATTTGAGTAACATTGTAACACTTTATTTCATTTATTTAAAGCAAGTTCTGTACTTACTACATTTATTTAATTTATAACAGATTAGATTATTACAAGCAGAAAATAATTTTACGCACTACTTCCCAACCCTGAATAATTATAATGTAGGGGTAATGAAAGAAACTCCTGATGTTACAGTGAGGGAATTTGTTTGTATGCATCTGAAGTCTGACCAGTGTAATATGTAGCTAGTCAACGATATATGCAATGGAGGGGGAAAGGAACTGACCACCCTACCCCATTATCTCCTGGCCTAGTCGCCTCATAAGTGGTGCCTTCTTAGTATCACTTGAGAGGTTCAGACCTGTCTTCGGACAGTTGACTATACAACAACAGTGAGGGAAGTTTTTTTACCCCTGATAGATTTTCTTTTACGACAAGTTTCTCTTATTACTCGTGTACTTTCTCCACTATACTTTATAAGGCTGAAACAACGACACAAGTGGCCACTTTTGAATAAGCAGGTATTTCTCAGTTAAACTGAATATTTTGCTTTTGGTCTCATGCTTTTCAGTTTGGAAGTAACTGTTCCCACAAACATGTGGAACCAAAGATGTCTGAAATATTGTCATATACATAAAACACAAATAAAAAAAACACACACTCACACATACATATACTCTCTTCCTTCATCTCTCTCCAGATAAAACGTTCCATGTGAAGAGTCCACTGCAAGCATGATTGATGTCATTTAGAATACATTTTTCAGGAGAAGCAATTGAAAGTTTGAAATGCTTAGTGATCAAAGCTTAACTGTGATTTTTCGATAATTACTGGATCAGTGTTAATGCCATATAACTCTCTATGTACATTCTATATGTCTTAAGCTATGCATTGACAGTCTTGGTTCATTTTCGAAAGAAAGTGACATCCATCATTCTTGCAGTGGACTCTTCATTTGTATCCAGATATCCGTCCGTCTGTAAATCTACAAATTCCACTTCTAATTCTGATTTTACCTTTCCTAATTCCACAGCTAATGAATTTGGTAAGAATGAATTATTCATTTTCCACCTTCGTTTTTTTTTTTAATTCAAATTTAACGTTTTCCGATAGATTATATATTTTGCAAGCTGAATTTACAAAAGTTATCAAGTAATTTCAAACATATTCACAGTAGTTGCTATCCTGACATCTGTTAGCAGTCCAACCTAACTACATCACACTTTCACACACAAATTATGGTATAACAACTGTCGAAAATGATGATTCAGATGATGGAAGTACTGTTATCTCTGTTTGTGGTCTGTGATGTTATCTACATCAGTAAGGAATGCAAAAAAAAAAAAAACAGATTCTTTCCAGGGTGCGAATTAAGGGGGGGGGGATTTTCCCCCTGTTGAAAAGTTATCCCCCTCTGATAAATTCATATTAACATCCCTGCCAGGGATATATTCTATCCCCCTCACAAAATATAATTGTTTTAATACGTGTATATGTACTTTATAAAGTAAGCAAAGAAAATAATACTGATGTATTATCATCACCGGCAAGCTGACAACAATCAATAACTTAGGAATTACACATCTTATCTTAAGCCTGCTCATGGATATAATTATTATTATGATCAAGATGCAAGACAAGCAACTCAGTGCGACCAAGCGTTGAGCCATATTGAATGAGGATAATAATAATTTTATGTAAGGTATTCTCTAGCTAGGATTCTATCCCCCCATCAGAAATCTTAATTCGTACCTTGATTCTTCCTGGAACGTACTGTATATTTCCGTTAAGTTTACCAGATTTGAACTGGATATTTTGAACATTACGCAGTCGATCCGCAAGTGATGTTTACTGAACTATTTGGTCGATATCTGTTCTACAATTTTTTAACAGTGCGCTCAATAAGCTGAAATAGTGTCAAATACTGACCGTTTGCCTCTTTATTAACCAGTATTCAAATTATCATTAAGCAGTAATTAGTTCATACTCATATTAAACAATATATATTCATGTTTGAACAGCACGGTCACCCTCATGTGTTTTCGTGTATTTCCTTTTAGAATATCCATTATGTCCATGCTTATCACTGTAAAATAAAAAAAGAAGCATTGGCGAAAAAAAGTTATTTATTTACTTTTGCCAACACTTTATCATGTGTCAGGGGGTGATAACGCTTGTTAGTCATAACAAACAATTCGGTAAAAATTAATATTTCCCCTAGTGAAACTGGCCCTCTGAGGTTCTGGCTGAAATGTACATCTATTATCAGGCAGTACATCTCACTAGAATATTTTATAAAATCATCTTATTGTAAACAAAATATCTTTTAGAATATAAGGCTTTAATAAACAAAAAACCAATACAGGTTACTACAACAAACAAACAAACACGTTGCTATGACACCAAGTAATTCATTTTTACTACATTCTTCCCCTCTTTGATGTTACTTGCTAACATAGTCATCCAGGTACTTAGGTGATACTCTTGTCCTATTAGAACAACGAAGTCGCTGTTCTTGTAGACCATTATCACTGTTATTTTCGTTCCCACCATTAACTGTAGAGTCCTGTCTTACAGGGATGCTGTTCTGTTCATCATTGACATACTCTGTGTGTTTTTCTATGAGATCCCGCTCTTTGTTGTCATTCTCATGTGGTAACATAGATGGCGATTCCTGGGCACATGGAGCTAACTGCCTTGTAGATACAGTATCTTCTCTACCATCCGAGTAGCGGACATGAGCATACTCAGGGTTCGCTTCTAGAAGTTCTACCTCATCAACCAAAGGGCAATATTTTGTAGGACGCTCATTACGTTTTAGCAACACTAAGAAATGTGACAAAATGGGGCATTTTGCTAATGTTTGTAAATCGAAATTTTTCAAACAATCTCAAGATAAAACTTCAGCGTCCCTCTTAGCTGCTTCACCATCCTGTCTTTCTAAAGCCGTTATACAAATTAAAGTTAATGGCTCTGAAACTGATGCATTAGTGGATACAGGAAGTTCACAAAGTTTCATTAGTCTTGAATTTGCATCTACTCATAAGTTCAAGATTTTACCAGCTCAAGGTCATGTGTCTATGGCTTCTACATCTCTCCAATCTCATGTGAAAGGAATGTGTATACTAACATTACAATTAAAGGATCACACATATAATCGTATTAGCCTGCTAATTTTAAAAGGCTTATGTGCTGATGTAATTATTGGATATGACATTTTAAGACAGCACACTAGTCTCAATATTTCGTTCGGTGGATCTGAAGATCCTCTTTCAGTATGCAGTTTAGTTACTGCTCTTGTCCCTCCAGCATCACTTTTTAACACACTTACTTCTGATTGCACTCCTATTGCCATAAAATCTCGACGACACTCAAATGAGGACAATGAGTTCATAAAACGAGAAGTTGAAAAATTATTATCAGAGGGAATCATAGAAGAAAGTCGATCTCCATGGCGAGCACAAGTCTTAATCACTTCCAGTGATAATCATAAAAGACGAATGGTAATTGATTACTCTCAGACGATTAATAGATTCACTCTTTTGGACGCATATCCCCTACCTCGATTAGAAGACGTTGTAAGGAAAGTGAGTAAATATGAAATATTCAGCACTATAGATCTGCGTAGTGCGTATCACCAGATACCTATTATGTCGAAAGATAAGCCATATACGCCTTTCGAGGCGTGTGGTCGATTATATCAGTTCTGTCGAATTCCTTTTGGTGTAACGAATGGGGTAGCATGTTTCCAAAGAGCTATTGACGCTATTATTGAATCACAAAATCTAAAGGACACATTTTCGTACTTGGATGATGTAACAATATGTGGACGTACTCAGGAAGAACATGATATTAATTTGCAACGTTTTCTCAAAGCTGCAGAGAAATTTCAACTCACACTAAATGAGAATAAATCTGTCTTCTCTACTAGACGTATCAATTTATTAGGCTATACAATTGAGAATAAAACTATAAAGCCAGATGTTGAACGACTTCGCCCTCTGTTAAATTTACCTCAACCTAGTGACAGTCGCACTTTACGACGTGCAGTGGGATTGTTTGCACATTATTCAGAGTGGATACCCAAATTTTCCGAGAAGGTACGACCTTTGTTCAATGTACGGCTTTTCCTATGACTCAGGATGCTGCACTTGTTTTTCAAAGTCTAAAACAAGAAGTTGCAGATTCAATTGTAACTTCTATTAACGAAGACTCCCCATTTACAGTGGAAACAGATGCCTCTGATTTTGCTATTGGAGCGACTTTGTCACAGTCAGGGAGACCGGTTGCTTTCTTCTCTAGAACTCTAAAACCGAACAGAGGCACTCTGCTGTCGAAAAGGAAGCCTAGGCTATTGTTGAGGCCTTGCGTAAATGGAGACATTACCTCATAAGTCGTTATTTTAAGCTGATAACCGATCAGAAATCAGTTATGTTCATGTTTAATAATACTACAAAGAACAAGATAAAGAATGAGAAGATTAAGAGATGGCAACTTGAACTGCTGTGTTATAAATATGATACAGTTTACCGGCCTGGACGAGAAAATGCAGCTGCTGATGCATTCTCCCGTATATGTTCTGCTACAGAAATGCCTGGAGACAAACTAAGAACATTACATCAAGCACTCTGCCATCCTGGAATGACTCGTCTTTATCACTTGGTAAGAAGTAAAAACTTACCATACTCGCTCGATGATATTAAGAAAGTAACTGCATCATGCAATGTATGTGCAGAACTTAAACCAAGATTTTTCAGACACAATGGAAAATTAATAAAGGCAACCTCACCCTCTGAACGATTAAATATCGACTTCAGGGACCAATCCCTTCAACTACTAGAAATCGGTACATTCTGAGAGTTGTGGACGAATATTCTAGATATCCCTTCGCATTTCCTTGCTCGGATATGAAGTCTTCAACAGTAATTAAATGTTTACAACAACTTTTCTCCATATTTGGTATGCCCTCTTACATCCATTCAGACAGAGGTACATCCCTTATATCGTATGAATTGAAAGCTTTCTTAGCAAGTCATGGTATAATATCTAGTCGCACTACTCCGTATAATCCTCAAGGCAATGGGCAAGCTGAAAGGTACAATGGGATAATATGGAAAACTATTTTATTAGCTCTGAGAGGCAGAAAGTTAGAAGTATCACAGTGGGAGACAGTTCTCCTGGATGCCCTTCATTCAATAAGATCGTTGCTGTGCACTGCAACTAACCAGACTCCCCACGAACGTATGTTTATTCATTCCAGGAGATCATCTTACGGTTTTTCTCTACCAACATGGCTAACAACATTTGGAGCAGTGTTGCTAAAACGTAATGAGCGTCCTACAAAATATTGCCCTTTGGTTGATGAGGCAGAACTTCTAGAAGCGAACCCTGAGTATGCTCATGTCCGCTACTCGGATGGTAGAGAAGATACTGTATCTACAAGGCAGTTAGCTCCATGTGCCCAGGAATCGCCATCTATGTTACCACATGAGAATGACAACAAAGAGCGGGATGTCATAGAAGAACACACAGAGTATGTCAATGATGAACAGAACAGCATCCCTGTAAGACAGGACTCTACAGTTAATGGTGGGAACGAAAATAACAGTGATAATGGTCTACAAGAACAGCAGCTTCCTCGTTCTAATTGGACAAGAATATCACCTAAGTACCTGGATGACTATGTTAGCAAGTAACATCAAAGAGGGGAAGAATGTAGTAAAAATGAATTACTTGGTGTCATAGCAACGTGTTTGTTTGTTGTAGTACCCTGTATTGGTTTTCTGTTTATTAAAGCCTTATATTCTAAAAGGTGTTTTCTTTACAGCCCAGTTATCTAGACTTTCTTCAAAATGAGCTTCCAGCATTATTGGAAGAGGTTCCTTTGGCTACAAGGATGGGTATGTTCTTCCAGCATGACAGAGCCCCTGCACATTCTAGTCGTCACGTGATACATCATGTAAACCTAACATTCCCAGGAAGATGGATCGGCAGATATGGTCAAGTTTCTTGGCCACCAAGGTCCCCGGACCTTACCCCTTTAGACTTTTGCCTGTGGGGATGGTTCCAAGGCGAAGTCTACAAAGAAAAAGTAAACACAAGAGTCGATTTAATCGTTCGGATTATGAATAATGCGCCCTCATAAAAGAATGCCAAGACGACCTCAGAAGAGCTACACGTGGTGTTGTCAAGAGAAGTCCAAAGTGCATTGAAGTCGGTGGTGGAATTTATGAAAATCAACTTTAGACGTAATTATTTGCCTTTGCTCAGCACCTTCGTGGGTTACATTTTAACAGCTGTATCTCTGTACCCAATAAAAATTGGACACATGTTATATGGAATTTTTTAACAGCTGTATCTCTGTATCCAATAAAAATTAGGCACGTGTTTATATGAACTTTTGTACTCAGAACAGTCCATACTATCATCCCCTAAAATATTTACTATCCCTCCTGAAATATCCTGTATTCTACAATTCCTTATTAATAATGTTTGTTTGGAAAAGAATTGAAGTTTAGCTCCATAACGCCAGCAGCACCACTGTAAATTCATAAATGTACGTTTCATAACGGCCTGAATAGAAGGAAATCATGATTTTATATTTAAACAATTAGGATAAAATAAAGCAACCAGAAAACGAGAGAAATAATTTGTATGAGGGGATGAAGGGAAAGGACAAGTTTTGGTATAGTTTTAAACATTGTTTATTATTAACGGAGAAATAAATAATAAACATAACAGAGATTCTATTGGCTTAAAAATTAGTATCATCATATAGTTTTAAACAATTTTGAATAATTTGTTTAAAACATTTTGTTTTAAACATGCCAATCCTGATAGGGAGAACTATAATTTATCTCAACACGTTCTTACTTGTTGGAAGCTCCGTTCATACGGCAGAAGGAGGGAAGGAAGGCAGAATTTATGAAAGTTGTTTGATTGATTTATAATATAATATATCAGACCAGAAAACAGGAAGAACGCCACTACGATATGATCGCTACGAACTTCTTGGTCCAGAATGCTGTTATGATGAATACGGCTAATACCACTGTGTCCATTATAATTTTATAAGTCTAAGGAAATATAAGCAAATTGTTTAGGAAAGGAAAACGGATGTTAATACAATAATTTAAACGTAGATTTGTTACAGTTACCTATGCAAATGCTCACTAAGAGTACAAAAAAAAAAAAAAAAAAAAATCACGAAACTTTGTATCTTTCTCCACACCACAAATCTTAATTCTATAGAGCTCGTGTTGGGTAATAATATAAAGAGTAAAGTTGCTTAAGGCCATAAGAAAATTCCTTAATTTCTCTCGCATTTCTCAAGAGCGTCGGATGCAATGGAAGAACACTTCCACATGATACGCTTCCTGTTTTATATTCCTTGGTTAATTAAAGTAAATTGTCGAATAGGGTATTATTTTCATTCCCTTTCACAATGTATAAAATGTATATTTTATTATCAGACTAGGGTCACCGATTCGCGAGACTGAAGTTTGGAACGCACGGAGTATACATGACGTCATGACCCCTGGGGTGGGGTGGTGCTGTGAGAGTACAGTTGGTTTCGTAAGAAATTACATTACCTCTTTTCTACTTCTACTTGGCGTGGGTCCTTGCAATCACCACACGTGCTTGAGATCCAGTGAGTAAACAAGTATATTTTATTTCTTTCATTTATTTTATTATTTTACATTCATATTTGTGTTACTGTTAATTTAGCTGTTTTATAATTCACACTACTGAGGAACATATCGAAAATTAAGAGCACCCAGCGTTCCCTTCAAAACGAACTTATAGAGAAGTTCGGAAAGGAATATTTTCTTATTAAAAAACACTGAATTTTGCAAATTGTTAAAAAAAAATGAGCAGATGGAACTCGATTCTTTCAAAAGCAGTGTAATAGCAAAAGGTACATGGAAAATTTACTTAATTATACAGTCAAAACTGGCCTTCAACATCAAAATCAGACATAAAACATAAAAAAGAATTTAATCGAGATGTGTGTAATGTTGGTACATACCAACATCCCTTTAGCGTTTCTTAAAAAAGTTATTTTGAGTGAAAGTAGGAGATACTTTTCTTCTGATACGCTGCGAATGTACTCGTACCATGTAATTCGGGGGATTGAATTGTGAAGAATTGTATTTTATGTAAGTACTGTATATATTTTTTTCTTTTTTGCTCACACACAAATTATGATTTCATATTGTTCAAACTTTTACAGTATAATGTAAACTGAAACATGTAATGCAGGCTATTATTTGTTGTACTAGAAATGCACTGTATACGGGTATATTATATTTGTAAACGTGAATATTTATTTTGTGTCCTACTGTGATTAAATGTGTACCTGTTGAGGCAAGGACTAACTGCACTCTCACGCTCTCATTCCCCTCGATCTACATAACACAGCGGTCCGTGCGTTCGTAACTTGATGAGTTTCGGTACCCTGATCCGAAGTCTGTTTATTATATACTTTACTCTGAACAAGGCAGATGTATCAAATAAAAATCGAATGAAATGACGCCATCATAAACAAAAAAACATACCGGTACGCATTCCGTAACGTCGCGCGGTAAAAGTTAATTATTTCAACTTTAGTCACGTCGAGATCTGCGTCGTGACGTCATGGAATTTTGATTTTCTATTGGGCCATAATTTATGTAATGTCGCGTCGTTGTGTCGCGTCATTGTAAACGATGCATCATTGTAAATTCAGCACGAGATTTGCGATCTTTATGTAATTTAATAACCCCTACAATATTGCAAAACTGTTGGCATATTACAACACATTTCTAGAATTTACTACACTGCTAGTTTACTAGAGGCTACTGTAAGGAAATAAATATAGATCAAATGTGTTAATCTATACAATCTAGAGTTTAGGCCTAAGTTTGATTTCACTATCACACTAGCAAGCACTTATATGCCATCCACTGATATACCTACTATTCATCTTTTTATAGTAAGGTATTATAACCGAACTACAAACACACTAGCAAGCACTTACTGTATATGCCATCAACTGACATACCGTGCGTTTTTTTAGAGCGCTTCATGACTTTGCTGCAGCAAAAAGAGGGTCGAAAAAAACGCAATTCGGCCAGCTGACTGCAAAATGGTGTACAATGGTTAAACTATAAAACGTCTTTGTGTACAATTAATATTGGCTTCTATTACTTCAGTAATAAATTTAACCTTAAAAGAACCGAACATGTTAAATAGTTTGGACTTCCATGATAATGACATGGAATTACTATTACTAGACGATTTTAACAATAATAAACATTGCAAAAAGGCCATGATGGATCGTGCAGCAAGCTCGTAAAGCGGTATTTGAATTTGCTGCACGGTTGCTGCAGCGAAGGTAAAGCAAATATAATAAAAGAACGGTCTTTCTGCAGCGCTTCACGTTTCGCTTAAAAAACACACGAATACTATCTAGTAAGGTATTATAACCAAACGCCACTGGTGGAGGTAACTCTCCTAGTGATAATAAAGTGGTAAATATTAGAAATTTTACTGTGGATATTTAATTTCTTATTAAAATGTTTGATTAATAAATTAAATTTGATGTGATCTAACGATTATAATGATTGTTAAAGTTAATATTGAATAGATTAGGAAGTAGATAATTCATATATTTTCTCCAATGTTTATAGCCACTAATATTCACCCTATATGATTGATTGAAGAATATGTTAAAATTTTTCGGATTGAAATTTGATTTAATCCACCGATAGATCCAATGATAACTGATATCAAAATAATAATTCACATGAATATATTTATGGTTAGTGAATATGAAATTAACATTAACCCTGCTGTTCTGTTCGGGTCTATATGACCCGAAGTGAATATTGTTTTCTTAATATTATCTTGAAATAGTGAGATATGCTTATGAGACTCAGTGACTTTGTCTAACAATGCAATATGCATTTGTGATTTAAAAATAATTTAAATTTTTCAAATAATTTTGTCATAATCTGTAATTGTTACTTATGTAATGTTCGGGTCAATATGACCCAACATAAGCTTTTATTATTTTCTGATGTGGTATTAACATTTTTCAATAATTTGTATTATGCTTTTATTATAATGAGTAGAAATTGAATTATTGCCAACAATCAGATACACTAATTTACAACAATGAACTGGTTTCCTGTTGTTTTTCTCAATGAACTCCTTCTAAACTGTTACATTTTATCTGGATAAATATTTCAATGTTGTTTCTCAGTCTGACTTCAGACACCATGACGGAAAGACCACTGAGTAATGCTCAGTTAGTATCAATTGTGAATTCCTCCGGCAGTGAAGAGTTTGTTTCAGAATTTGATGATAATGTAAGTTATGAATCTGAAAGTGAAAATGATGACAATTTTGACAGTCGACAACCAGTCAATATTGTTCAGTCAATTCTTTCAAGAATAAAGCTATGGAATGGAAGTTGAATCCATCTCCACAACAGGGCCATCTTTCTGCCTCGAACCTCATCAAGACTACATCAGGTTTTACAAGGTATGCCACCATAATGAAATAATATAGATGCCAAACATAGAAGGACGGCGAGTTTATGGCCAGCAATGGGCAAATATCGACTGTATTGATTTCCAGGCTTATGTAGGACTCTTGCTTCTTGCTGGTGTTACTCGATCTCATGGGGAGTCAACAAAATTTTGTGGGATCAGAAAACGGGCAGAAACATTTTGCGGGCAACTATGTTATTTGAAACCTTTTGCAAGATATCGCGTCTTTCGATTTGATAAGAAATCTACTAGAGAATAACGAAGACCCACTGATAAACTTGCTGCTATTCGTTACATTTGGGAGAAATGTCTGGAGGTCCTTCCTAAATTCTTCAATCGTGGTGAAAATATAACTGTCAAACTGTTAGTAGGATTTTGAAGTCGCTGTTCATTGAAGGTGTATATTCCCAGCAAACCATCGAACTACGGAATAACAATATGGACGCTTTGTGACAGCAAAACTTCATATGCATTGGTAGCACAAGTTTATACAGGGAAAGAATATGGACCATCAGAAAAAAGTCAGGGTATGAAGGTAGTGTGTGATCTTTCCAATAACCTAAGGGGTCAAAATGTAACTTGTGACAAATTTTTCACTTCTTACAATTTTGAACAATACTTTTGAAAAAAATGTTGGGGACTATACGGAAAAATAAGCCAGAACTTCCACAGCAACTGAACAACAAGGAAGTACATAGCTCTTCATTCTACTTCACAAATGATACTACTGTGGTCAATTGTATCCCAAAGAAAAACAAAAAGTTGTGCTAATGAGTACACTGCATCTTCACACAACGAAGTCAGCAACAGGAATGATAAGACGCCTCAAATGATTTTAGATTATAATGCATCCAAAGAGGCTGTAGACACACTTGATCAAGTAACATATACATATACTTGCAAAAGAAAAACAGATTGCCAGTGATATTTTTCTACAACATTCTTGATGTATCTGCTTACAATGCGTATGTCTTGTGAACTTCGATAGGCCCAAATTGGAATGCAAATAAATTGGCTAGAAGGAGATTATTCTTAGAGGAACTTGAAAAATCGCTGACAAAAGAACATATTTAATCAAGAAAGCACTTTTCAAGAACAGAGGAAGCAATCAGAATTGTCAAGAACATTCAAGAAGCTAAAATTGTGACTACAGTACCGGTATCAGAGTCTACAAGAGGGAAAACTGTAAAACAACGCTGTAAGTTTTGTCCATCAAGCAATGACAATAAAACGAACATGTTGTATGGAAACTATAGCAAACATATTGTAAAGGTCATGTCACATATTTGTGTCACATAATTGTAAGCAGTGAGAATTGTGATTATGTATATCATGCGTGTTACACAAAACATAAGACAAAAGTTAATCATTATAACATAGCACAAGCATTTAGTTCAATCTATAATTTTTCAAGGCCTATTCTTGTATTATAAGTTAAAAATTTCATTCAAACAAGTATGTTTCTTCAATTTGTTGTTATTAATTTTTAATAGGAATGTAGAAAAAAACAAATGAATAATATAGCAAAATAAAATATCACAAACGCATAATAGTAAAAAAAGCAAAATAATGTAAGATTTCAATAAAATAAAAAAATAAATAACAGTAATATTAACAATGACAATAATGATAAACTATGTTATTGTAATCATGCAAATGTTCACAAACATGATTTTGTAATTTTATATGCAATTGTAATAGGTCGGGTCATATTGACCCGAACAGCACAAACGTATAGTTAAATCTAACAGAACAGCAGGGTTTAAAATTTTTCGGATTGAAATTTGATTTAATCCACCGATAGATCCAATGATAACTGATATCAAAATAATAATTCACATGAATATATTTACGGTTAGTGAATATGAAATTAACATTAAGGGAGCAATCTTTTGAATAGTTATTAAGATGAAACAATTGTTTCATCTTAATCCTTCTATAATACTTGGGAACCATCAATGGAAGGGAGCAGCACCACTTTTTAACAACAAGGGTGTATTAATAATTATGGCTGTTAAGTAATTATTAGAAAATTTACGTAGTTCTTCATCGTGAGTCTCAAAGAAAGTCCGCTGAAAATGCTTCATATAATATTACTGCTTATTGTTTAGTCAACTATCCGAACACAGATCTGAACCTCACAAGTGATACCAAGAAGGCACCATTATACTGTAGGTATATAAATGAAATTATTAGAAGTTGCTGGAGGAGTAAATGCGCCAAGCACATATTTTAAAGAAGAAACTCTGCCAAGCGCAGAGCGCATAAAATGATAAGCTCAAAAAGGACAAGTTTGTTTATAATCATTGTTTTGAAATGTTCCTTTCTGTATACATTAAAGAATAATACATTTAAGGTGTTTCTGTTTTTCTTGTTTCAAAATTTTCCATCGAATTCCATAGCCCCCTCCCATTAGAAAACTATAGCCACCTTAAACAAAGAAAACATGATACAAATGCTCTGCTCGCCTAACGTTACCGAGAATATCCGACTGCAGCCGAAATAAATACCATAGCGCCACGTGCGGTGGATTTTCGAACTAACACTCCCTCACTTCGGTAGACTCGTCCATTTCCCTATGAACAAACACTGTCTTTTGTATATGAAGGAACAGCTTTACGGCTTGATCTTCTACTTTTATCTTCTGTTATTACGTCATTTTAAAGTTTAATCACAACGAATAAATGATATCATATACACAGTTTAACAATTTTCACTTTATCCCAGGGCGTAACACAAACATAACATCTACACCGCAACGTGTTCGTAAGCGAA
The DNA here is from genome assembly GCF_040183065.1 of Periplaneta americana. Classification (NCBI taxonomy): domain Eukaryota; kingdom Metazoa; phylum Arthropoda; class Insecta; order Blattodea; family Blattidae; genus Periplaneta; species Periplaneta americana. Next base: position 92,128,622 of record NC_091122.1, on the reverse strand, counting down.
CTGACGACCTGCGCCACCAAGAGGTGGAAGCGAGCGGTGGGGTATGGTGTGTCGCTAACGTGCTGTAAATATAAAGCAAGCGTCTCATGTTCGGGGTATGGTATCAATTCAAAAGTGAGTAACTCGGAGTATGCCTGTATTTACGAGATCTGTTTTAAAAGTGATATGAACTTTAAACCGTAAAGCTTTTGCTTTGGTTTGCCTACGCTTAACACGCTTGTATGAAAACGGTTCATAATATTACTTCTACCACCTGAAGATCAAAGAGGCTCTCTTCTATAATGATAGTGACTAACTCGTTTTGCTTAAGGCTATTTGGCCTTCGAAAATTCGCAACAAAAAGGAGAAATAATTTCTGCATATAATTAATTTCTCCAAAACATATTCGTTTGAAGACATACTGAGCCGCTTATTTCATGTATAGAGACGGGAATTTCATGCACTAAAAATCCCAAAATATGCATGCATTCATGCGCTATCAAACTATGAAACATGCACAATCAAGCGAAAAATACATTAAAATATGCACTTTAATTTTTGTTCCAAATGTCTTATTTCACCTTTTTCTTTTTTTGCACAGTTAACAGCCTAACATTATTTTAAAATTGATTTCTGTGAGGTTCCTGCGCTTGTCAGTCAATATGTTTTTGTAGGCACAGAATGATCTCTCTACATCACAAGAATTTATGGATGCAAACTTGAATGAACATATTTGTGACAATTCAGGTCAAACTCTTCATTCAAGTTTTCGCCACAAATAACCTTCACTGAACAAAAGAATCCATAGTCCAGGTTCGCATTTATGACCCTGTCCAGTTTTCCGCCGCTACACCCACTTTCCCACGGGCATAACTGAGGGAACTATGGAATTCTTTGCAGATTTTTTCCTTTTTACATTCTTGCAATATGGGAAGCAGATGCGACATGCTGATCGACTTGAACATTTTCAGTACATTTTATTTGAAATTATAACAGACCTAACGTTTACCTACATACGATTTAAAAACTGACATCGTAATTTCATTAATTATATTTTAAAGAAGTTTTGTATATATATATTTTTTTTTACAGAGAACAGATGTCATAGAAAATATTCGTTAACAGAATTAGCAATGCTTATCTCTTTACTGCAACAATCGCAGAATACGATATCCCCTCTGATATAGTAATAAAATCCTTTCCTTTAATCCACTGTGCAAAGAGTACTCTTTTGGAGACCTTTAATAATAGAACCACATTAACATACGCAAACAGAATAAACCACCACATTAACCATTTACGAAGTTTACACAATGGAAAGACAGTTTAGCGAAGGATTCCAATTTTAGAAGAATCTAAATTGCTACTAGTACTGAAAAAAAAGAGAGAATTTACAACCTCCCTGAGAGAGGGTGGGTGTTTTTACCCTAATTATTTGTCGGCAGTTTCCTTGAACCCTCTATATTTCCTCTCTATTATTCTCAAAATACCCAACGTAATAAATCCATTTATGACACGCAGGAGGTCGTGGGTATAAAGTGTCGTAAAAATTAACTTCCGCCCAGGGAAAGATACTCTAACATCTTACTGTAAAAATCTTAACATTTTATTTCATTTTTCTGTTATTTAGGTTTTTTTTTCTTTTCCTTTTTCAATCTTGATTCCTGAAGCTAAAATAAGGGACATAAAAATCGAGAAACTGAGCTGTCCACTGAAAACCATTAAAACATGCATTTAAACTGAATATATTGTATATTATAAGCATTATTAAGCAAAAATTGCTTAAATATGCATTATGCATGTTTTTATCCCCTAGAAGGCCAAAACATGCAAATATGCAAGGAAAAGTACATATTTTTGAAACCGGAACGTAATGAAATGGATAAGTACTAAGTTTGAGCTATGTCCTATGTGCATTTCCATGGAATTCTCGTCTCTATTCATGTATCTCTTTTATCCTACACGTAAAACAAAATGAACAATTTCGTTAGAATAGATTAGGAGTGAAGGCCATTTTTATTTTTAAAATACCCACAACCTTTATGTTTTACTAAAATACTACGTACTTTTTCATTCCCGGATAAATTAATCGGTAAATACCTGATATGAATAAAATCTGTCTAATAGTTTCGGAGTAATTGCCGTACATATACAAGCCAGGCAGAGATCACATCCAAAACCAGTTTCGAAATCTGTGATGCTAGAAACGTGTACCACGATAATCTCGAAATCGATTTTTTTTAGCATCACAATACTTCCTCTTTATACAGAGTGTCTACATGAAACCTTTACAAATTCAGGTATAAATAAATTATCGAGACACGATATCCGGATGCGGTTCTCTGCATGTTAAAGAAACGGTCAAAAGTTTTTTATGGAAATTTTGTTGGGTTCTTGAAATGCGTTTTTTGGTTGCAGGTATGAATTTTTTTGTAAAATCTGAAGTCTGGTGATGGCACAATGTGTATCCTGGTTTATCAAGACACGATCAGAAACACAGGTGCAATGTCACATCCGGATCCAATATGGAAAAGAGTCGCCTCTCGAACCAACAATCCGAACGTGGCACCGAAAATTTATGGAGACTGGGAGTGTGCTGCGGCAAAAGGGCAGTGGGCAGCGAAGCACAAGTGTGGAGGACATTGAACGTGTGCATGGTGCATTTGTCCGAAGAAATCCTTCCTCGACGTCAATTCTAGCCAGCATGTCAACAGCAAATGCTTTGCGGCGTGGACGATCATCTGGCTGAAGAGCTTGCACTAGCTGAACTTTGTAAGCAAACAGTCTCAGATTCTTGTAAAGGACTTTGTGGACAGTCGTATGCGGAAAGTTCAGTTCCCTGGCGGCAATGCGAATGGACTTACTAAGGCTTCGGAAAATGCACTTTGCACACGTTCAATGTCCTCACACTCGTGTTTCGCCACCAACTGGCCTTTTGCCGCAGCACACTCCCCGTCTCCATAGATTTTCGGTGTCATTCCCGTTTTGTTTGCCGTGATGACAGTTCCCATACTGGGTCCGGATGTGACGTTGCATCTGATCGTATCTCGATAAACCAGAATACACATTGTGCCATCTCTTGAACTATCTACATCTCCTTCACTGTCACATTTCACCAAAATCCATACCTGCAACCAAAAAACGCATTTCAACAATCCAACAAAATCCTCATAAAAACTTTGACAGTTTCTGATTAACATGCTGAAAATCGCATCCTGATATCGTGTCTCTGTAATTTGTTATTTACATCTCAAGTTGTAAAGGTTTCATGTGGACACCCTTACTTCGTAAACTAAGAAAGCAAAATTGAAGACAGCGAATGATAACATTACAACACGCGGCGTCTTTAGACCTAACATAAAATGAAATCACTAGAAGTTTACAGAAAGTTGGAATGATATGCTACACTGTTACAAAAGCAATACCCTAATACCTTGTGGAACAAGACACTTGGTTAACAACTAAGCAGTGCACATGCTTCATTTATTTTCTTCTATCCCATTCACAAACTCTCAGCAATTTATTGTGCGAAGTCTGTACTTCATAATACAGTCTTCAGCGATAGGTCTTTGACATCGCACGAACGGTAGAAATGTACTCAGAATTAATGTTCTACTATGTAAAAGTCAACATATGCAATACTCGACAAACTTTACCGAAAATAAAATTTTACATTTAGGTACAAATGTGGTTGCTAAAGCAGATTTCGAAGTTAATTTTCTGCTGGAATTCTAGAGTTCTTTGGATCTTCCCACAGCAACTGCCAAAGACGTTTTCTTCCCCCCTACTTCGTACTCAAGTTACATAGAGTACGTACTGGTATCTTAGTAAGGATTACATTTAAGAGCGTAATGTGTAGAGAACAGTTGGGGCCCATTAAGCAGTTCTCTGTCCCTGAGGAGGGATATTGAATGAGGGGATGGCAGGCAGCATGCTTGATGATAGCAAAAGCCACGTATCTCTTACATAGGGGTAAATTTAGGTGGGAATCGGAAAGGCAAATATTCAATCGGTTTCGGTGAGCTTAAGAAGTGTGTGAACGCTTCCCCGGTATTACCAGACAGGAAAGAGAGGAGTTGGAGTAGTAAGGTGACATCACAGAGTAACAATCTCAAAAGTCTCTACGTACTTAATTTCATAGCAGAAAAAAAACACGGGATACTGTTAGTCCCGAAATCGTAACATTTTAGAGTAACAGCATATATCGAAATGATCAGCAGCAAGTTTTTATGAATGTTCAAACACTTATAATACATATGGAGAAATATTTTCTTTAACTACATTGGTATGCTATTAAGGCTTTCTTGAATAACAATGAAATACATATAACAAAGGGAAATAATGCATCATCTTGGCTCCTTTCAATCGACTCCGTTGCTTACAGTTGTAAGTAGGACCATGATTAATATATTTACAGGCTCTTTGAAAGTCATGCAAAAACAGTTTTATGTAGCCTACGTTTTGAACATCTGTGATTACGAATATGCAGAGTTTTATAGTATTGCATATTTTGGGTGTTTCTGCATATAATAGTCTATTCTGCATATACTGTAGCATATTTTCAGGATTTTATTGCACAAATCGCCATATATGCAAACTTCGAATTTTTTTCAGTATAATATTTTCTCTATCTTGCTCTGGATAGGGACCAATGGCGGGCTTATGTGAGGGCGGCAATGAACCTCTGGGTTCCTTAAAAGCCAGTAAGTAAGTAAGCAATTATAATATTATTTTCTCTAAACAAAGAAAGGTCTATTGTAGCCTCATATGAAGTACATTCACTCTGCCGACAACAATCAGCTATGATGCCGTTTTTTCTCAATACGCCCAAAATATCGGTGAAGATACAAATACTCACTTGAGAGAGAAACCTAACAGTATCAGTTGAAGGACAATTCTGTGTGGTTTGTGTAAATTCGCGATGCCACCTACAAAATCATCGTTCCAGAGCACCCTGAACCAATGGGTAACAAATAAAGAAGGTTTGAGGACAGACGGAACGACCGTGTTCTGCGATTTTTATGGAAAACATGTACAGCTGTCAAAAAAAAAGTGGCCGCACTCGTGAACAGCGAATATTTTCAAAGTCCACTTCGGGTCGCGGCGATGTTACACGATGCATGTGCTTGTACAAGCAGTTCCGGAACTATGAAAGTGTTCCATATCTGCGCCTGGTAGACCAGCGGTAGAGTGCTTGTTTAATGATTCAAAGCTCGTGGGTTCGAGCCTTCTTTAAGTTTTCATTTTATTTTTTAATCGTTCTTTAGCGATGTAAATGATATTCAAATTATCATTTATATCCAGTTATCGTTCTTTATGGATATCACGTTATTTATATTTTGTTATCGTTCTTTAGAGATATGAATAAAATTCAGGTCATCATTTGTATTCTGTTATCGTATTATAACGATATGAATAATAATTATTATTGTATCTCCAATGGAGGTTAGCCCTATTTTACATAAGTATGTTAGGGCTATAGTTTTATACACAAAAAAGATAAGCATAAAGAGAAATGGAAAAGAAAATTAAATTAGCTTACGCGATGTAAACAAAACATAAACAATCCTTAAATTAGGCACTGCGATTGCAAAACAAATATCAGGTATCAATTTGAAACATACAAAAACATTAACAACACACATACGTAACACTTCTATAACACAAATATGCAGATTTCCGTACCATACATCATAAATTAATACACAATAGTCACACAAACACAATCAAACTATAATTACGACATTGCGACGACATCGAGCATCCCATAACTGACTAACATACATAACAAATCAAGCATCCGTTACAACACATACACTTCAACATAGTAACCACACTTTTAAAAGTTACAAATTTGGCTCCAAGAAGAATAAATAGGACACTGTTACTAATTACTATTCTTCTACAATTTCTTAAATACATCTGTAATAAATCTGTGAAATTCCGATATGAATAATATTCACGTTTATTATATTGTTATCGTTCTTTAGCGATATAAATAATATTCAAGTTATCATTTATATTCTGTTTTCCTTCATTAGCATTATAAAACAATATTCAAGTTATTTATATTGTTATTGTTCTTTCGCAATATATTAATTAAACAAACCGATATTTATCATTTATATTCTGTTATCGTTCTTCAGTGATACTGTATAAATAATATTCAAGTTATTTATATTGTAATCGTTCTTTAGCGATATAAATAACATAAATTTAATATTAGGTTTGGAAAAATCCAGTTGCATAATACTTGTATTAGTTTTTCTTTTTGTATTATTACATTATACTATCTTGAACCACAATAAAATGAAAGGGAGTAACGAGGAATTGAACCTGAGACGTTGACATCTAAATTCCGACGTTCGTCCGCTGAGCTACGAGAGCAAAAGTGTGGAAACATTTTCGGAAAAATTGGCCCAATCACACTCTAAGATTTTCTGATGATTCGTAGAAGCTAGTCCAGGATGCGGGGGGCAAAGGCTAATTGAGATTTCCCGGTCTCTGACCGGGTCAAACATCCTGATAGAATTAATATTTAACCCTTGCCGTGACTTTCGGTGAAGTCCGGAGGCCCCAATTAGTCAAATCCACTCTCCTCATCACCACGCTTGGGCCTCCTGGAATTTAATAAGATGCGAAAGAGATAGTGGTGTGCGGAAAGCAACGGGATGTTACCGCATTTAGGTCTATCCTTCCCAAGAAAACTGCAAACATGAACAAAGGAAGCTTTTAATAGAAGAAGAAGGATCTTCTGCGGACCTCTGGAAAAAGAACTAAGGAAGAGACTAGTAAAGTGCTTTGTGTGGAGTGTAGCATTGTATGGGGAAAGAACATGGACATTACGACAAAATGAAGAGAAACGAATTGAAGCATTTGAAATGTGGATGTGGAGAAGAACGGTGCGTGTGAAGTGGACAGGCAGAATAAGAAATAAAATTGTGTTTGAAAAAGTGAGTGAAGAAAGAATGATGCTGAAGCTGATTAGAAAGAGAAAAAGGAATTGGTTGGATCTCTGGTTGAAAAGAATAATAGACGACATTAGGATATGTGGATCATATGCGGAGACTAAGAGGAAGGCAGAAAATAGGAAAGATTGGAAATTGCTGTGTTTGCAATGAAAGACCTGTCCATGGACAGAACATTTATGTGTGTATGTTCAGAATGCCTGGAATATCGTGTCTAAGAACAGTCGCTATTTGCAAAGACTAGTCAATTGCATGCCCACTCGACTGCAAGATGATCGAGATAAGAGGAAGATAGACTAAATATTGAATTGTGGCTGTTTGTTTTGTTTTTTGAACGCTTAATTGTTTGAATGTTTTAAGGCCGACGCCAGTAAATTTGTTATGTTTATGCCACGAAAGATATTTTATTGAGAATAAAATCTTTTTTCTTTCCATTTGCAGCCACAATATCATAATGATAATGATAAAGTCATGGCATAATATATTAATGAACCTGATGTTAATTACTAAAATAATCATAAAAGAGAAAGGAGCCATTATGTCTAGTTTGTCTCTCTCAAAAACAGAACAAAAAAGGACATAAAAAGCATGAGGTTCTAGTCGAACGCAGGACCTCATGAATAAGAGGCCTGAACGCTACCATTATGCTATCGAATAACACACAGTATACTTCAATTATAACTGTAGATATCAGGCAACGTGGTCCAACAACATGTAACATCGCCTGTCTCCGAATTGTAGCGAAGATACCCGAAGGGAACTTTGTTTCAGGAGAGCGGCCACTTTTTCTTTTGACAACTGTACATACCTGTTTATTTAAATATTATGATTTGTATTTTGATAGTTGAGAATGCAAAGGTTATGTCAATCGGAAACGAAAAAGAAACTTGAACAAATGTGAAATTAATAAAATTCTATATATTAAAACTTATCTTCTTGGAAACGGTCTTTTTCCTCTAACAATTCATTTCAAATGTACAGTACAGTACTAGAAACAAAATATGGGCCGACTCTTAGTCGAGAATCGCCTTATATATTGGCAAGAAGGTTGAAACATATGTTCCCATATTATCTAACTACAAGCACTGCATATGCGCACAGTGTTGTATCTGGAACTTTGACAATTAATTGTTACCGATACTTGATATTATGTTAAATAAATTAATTTTGCGTGTTTTTATGATGAAGGATCGGTGGAACGGAGAAAAATTCTCTCCGGCACCGGGATTCGCTCTACGTGCTGACGCTCTATCCACTAAGCCACACCGGATTCCAATCCCGATGCCGGATTGAATCCTCTCGGTTTAAGTTCCACCTCTTAGTTTCCCTTTAGTGGCAAACCCTCATGGACTATGTCACAGATGTATGACAGTGACACAATGTCCAACACTAATATGCAGGGGTGCACACATTACTAAGTGGCCGGGATCCGACGATACAACGCAATAATCGCATATTTCTGATTTGATTTTGCACATATCAGACTTCTTTGTGCATATAAATTTTGGCCCTAGTTATAACTATCATGCCTCCTTTCGAAAACACGCTTTCGGCAGGCACCGACGTACTGCAATCTTCAGATATTTCGTAGTAAGAATCGACAAATCAGGAAATCTGCTGTCATTTGTTCGCCAATACAACAACGGGTTATTTGACAATTGAAGGAATAGGTTATCTTCAAAATAGGTATGAACTTCAGAGGATGCATCTGCAGCAGAACGTCTCTGTGGATTGTTTTTACAGTCTCCAAGAAAGGCCGCCAGATGTTATGTTCACAATTTCAGTTTGGCTGTGTATCTGATTCATATTCCTTTTCAAGATTTGCAAGCCCTTTCTATGCACTTGACAATTAGAATTTTTTTAAATTGTGTTGCACTGACGTCGCTTATAAATCCAGCGAACTTAAATCTAGGATCTAATGTGGTAGCCAGTACAGCAAATTTCTCACTGTCCAATACGAGTACTGAGAGCCTGACTTTGACATTCGTAATTAAAGCACCTTAAGTTTGGAGACCGTGTTTTAGTTTCAAACGGACCCTCCAATTCATGCAGCAGCATTTTGCACACTTTTACTGATTTGGAAAGAGAACCTTGATATTCAGAAGAACTCTCAATAGTTATCCGTGCAAAAGGTTCTAATTTCACAGTCTCAGTTAACCAAGTCAATCTTCGACGCAGAGTGGTTCAGGAACGACATTTAAATTCTCCAAGACCTCAACACATTCTTTTTGTTCTAGCAGTATGAGAACATTTCATACGTGCTATTCCGCCCTATATTAAGTTCTGGAATCGATTTGTCCCATGTTTTTTTAAGTTGAATTTGTAGATTTTTCCAGTTTTTAATTCGCCTTGCACTTAGATTTCAAGCAGCCAACCACGAGACAAGATTTCTGTCTACTGACGCTCAACTAGTTAATCTTAAGGTTCCCTTGACAACAAGGTTCAAAGTATGAGCACAGGAAGCCATGTGCTCGAAATCGTGATGTTTCTAATAACAGCTTTCATAATCCCTGCACTGTCAGTAACAATGCACATAGTTTTATGTGTTATATCCCAAAGGTCCATGATTTCCATTAGTACTTGTGAAATATTTCGAAAAGTAAGTTGTTCTGGGAAACGAACAACAGCTTACAACTTAAACTGGACATAGTCATGGTGGATTTATAAAATAAGTGACGCGTAAATATGTTTCAGTATTTAATGACGTCCATTTATCCGTCGTAAGTACTATTATATTTTATTTGCTTTCAAGCATATGGACTTGTCCATGAGATTGTGCTCAACATATTTTACACTTAATCTAAAAATGTTTCTCTAATCAAACTTAATTTAACTTTAAGAATATAGACTAATATTTGTGGTAGTATGTATTCATTAACTATAAATTAATTTTCAAGAATTTTTAATTTATTTGTAACGTTTATGACCATAATGTGAAGGAAAAAAGCAGCAAAGTCAAAGCACTGACATTCTCGGTAGGTATATTTTCAAAAAGTAATATGAAATACGGTTGAAGAAAAACTAATAAAGCTGTACTGAAAAGAGTGGGTGAAGAAAAAATGATGCTGAAACTGATCTGGAAGAGAAAAAGAAATTGGTTGGGTCACTGGCTAAGAAGAAACTGTCTACTGAAGGATGCACTGGGAGGAATGGTGAACGTTAGACGAGTTCGTGGCAGAAGAAATCAGATGATAGATGGCATTAAGATATATGGATCTTATGAGGAGACAAAGAGGAAGGCAGAAAATAGGAAAGATTGGAGAAAGCTGGGTTTGCAGGGAAAGACCTGCCCTTGGGCATTCAACATTGCTAAAAATGTCCTACCACTAACGATGGATAAGCCCACATGCCGATGCTTTCTGGTTGAAATATTATAAGCAAAGTCCAACGAACTATCTAAAATCGACATCAACTACTGATAAGGGCTGGAAGTCTGTACAATAAGATTTACCAGTGAATTGTCTAGTCCAGTGGTCGTCAGCACTCGCTGAAATGGGTATCGGGTAAGTAGTGTATAAGAATATGCACCATCGTGCAGAAGGGAGAGGGAGAAAGCATTCGTAGCGGTTGCGGGCGATCAGTAGCTATAGATGAGGAGGCTATTTGCCGCAACTTTAAATGTTATCATGTCGTAGTTCCTAGTAGTCAATCAATAGAGCTGTAATTTTTAAGATTCATTGATAAATGTCTAAGGAAAGCATAGAAACAGGTAACTTCGAGAAGTTCAAAATAGACAATGACACCTTCAGAAGTTTGTAAGCGGCGAACTTCTTTATTTTTTAAATTATATGGAGGGTCAAAGCGAGAGAAATGTTTAGAGAGAATGAAAATTAGTTTTAATAGTGGTTTCTATTCAAAATCTTTACTAATTAAACAAAGCAGTAGTTCCGTCTGGCGGACTTCCGTATGCATAATGATTACTTTTGTTTGTTAGAACTGCGGGATCTCATAGAAATCATCGCGGTAATTTCAAATTTGTTTTCGAAATGTTTCCATTCCTTAAAGTTTTCCAGTTAATCGTGAGTTTTGAAATTTAATAAAAATAGTTCTATTACATAAATAACATTTATGCTGATTAAACATTAATATGAAATTCATAAAAATAAAAAGAATATCAGAGTAGTTTTTATATTTGTTATTGGTATTACTCTCACTATTATTATTATTATTATTATTATTATTATTATTATTATTATTATTATATAGACTGAAGCTGTCTCGTTCCATTTTCCTGCCTAGCACGAGAGCCATTCTACTTCAAACCTATCAAGATTTTATATTGCTATCTCTGTCTCTCTCTCTTTTTTTTTTTTTTTTAATTTTTCGAGCACTTTTAACTCTAAAATAAATTTTATCCGTGTATATTTTTTTTTCTAGAAATCTAATTTCCGCGGATATTAAATTACGATTTTTTCGAAAAACAGTTTATACCAATTTCTAGAATCTAACTATCTCCGGTACTAATCGTTCATATTATTTACTCTGACTCAGATGAAAGGTAAAAATCCCAGTGAAATAATGAGATATTCTACATATCAGGATTTGTGGCTTGTCCAATTCTTTCACTAGACCCCTCAATAATTTCAGAAGGGGCTTAAATTTTTAGGTTATTGACATTATAACCGAACAAGGTGAGTATTTATTAATTATAATAAAATATGCTTATTTTAATGCATATGTGAACATTGTGTGCATTATTAAACTATTATTGCTGACGTAATTTCTGGCACAAACGAAACCCCACCACTAGAATACTGCATACCCGCCTGCAGCTACGGTTGCACTAGCGTGCATCTCTTACTTGCGAATAAAAGACAGTAGCCCGAGAGTGCACTGTGCTGATGACCGCTGGTCTAGTCCCTGCTGTCGAGGTGAATTAATTGAAAGTAAAATAAAGCAATGTTTAACTTAGGTCAGCTATGGAAACTGCTATTTTTATTACAGCAATTGAATGACTAAAACTAATCACGCCGAGAAGTAATCTAAGTTCATTATATGCAATACAGTTTTACGAATATTATTAACAGTTAATCGCACCTGAATACTTCGAAAATCCAGATCCACTGGTTGTAACGTTGTTAGTTATGTTGTGCAACTTTAGGGCATGACGAATCATACCACTTGTACCATCACGTTGGATTTCTTTCTCACAGAGTTTACATTTGGCTTTAACGGGGCTAATTTCTTCGAAGTATTCCCAAATCCATGATCTCTTCCTTGATTCCATCTGTGAAGTAGTCATTAAAATTATGTAATGGAAGAAAAGAAACCACAAACAATTCAGAAAATATCCTAATTCTTCATAAACTAAAGATGTTTACCGTAAGATAATTGAAAACTTCTTTGTTAAAATGATTATGTGTTTAAACATATCTTAATTAAAATAAATCTCCAAAGAAATTCCAAATTTACATATTCCACTTTCCAGAGGTACAGTAAAATGCTAAGTAATGAAGAAATAAGTTGAGTTCACCTTTCAGTTCGATAGCGGCAATAGACGTCTTTATCACAGAGAATGCAATTAATAAACGTTTCGCATCAAACTTATTTGGAAGTGTCTTAGGTCGGATCAACTAATTAATTACTAATATGTCAGTATAACACAGTGTATGGTGTATTTCTAAAAAAAAAAGATGGGAATTTCGACGCTAATAGGCCATTCTGTTTGAACAGAAAATACCGTATTTTCTCGAATACCCCGCCCACTTTTTTGTTTACGAAATATACAAGTAAAAAAATAGGGTGCGTAGCTTATTCGAAATGAAGTTGGCAACATTGCGCTTTCCTGCAGTGCAACTCTTACGATTTTAACGCGTGCCATTATCTTCCCGCGAGGGTATTTCAATTGTTGAGATTGTTAAATGGCATTTGGATTATTAGCAGTAGAGTACATACAACGCCAGAATCCAGTTCAAGTGTGGTAAGTATACAGTTTGTGCGTCTTATATTTTCAATTCTGAAAATGAGTCTCACCAAAGTATGAGAATGCAATTCTTTACTTGTACTAAAAAAAACTTAAAATTATTATCAATGATGTGGACGAACATGGAAATCGTGACGCGTATTATTAATGTTGCAGTGTAAACAGCCGATTAAGCAGGACAACTGACATGCATTCACATTGGATAAATGCGTCCTGTCCCAGGATAAAATTTATTTATTGTTAACTGAACTGTATTTGTATTTAATTTGTCATGAATACATAAGTTATTTGTTGAAAGTTTTATTTTGTAATTTGTGTGTTTTAATCCCCTTCCCCCTTTGAAAAGTAGGTTGGGCGGCTTATTCGAGGACGTGGGGTATTCGAGAAAATACGGTATTACTTTTTATCAGTGCAAAATTTGACGATAATAATGAAAAATCAGAAAAGTGCCCCGGCGCCGTCCTGCTCGAAAAATAGTATCTTGGCGCCGCTAAGCCTGAAATACACCTTGATCACTGTCTCCCGTCTGCATAATGACTGCATAGAAAGCCCCAATACAAAACTAAAAATTAAATAAATAAAAATAAATTCAAATTCCCGTAACACTATTGGTCAACTTTGTAACTGTGGAAATCTCTTAGAGCAAAAACGCCGCAGGTGAATTCTCAGTACCATCCCTATTGTTACATTTCAAAATAAACAGTAAGAACAACCTTTGAAAGATCAGCACTGTAAAATAAATACGATGTATAGGCCTATATAACAATCAGGTCAATATAAAAAAGTCAGTATTACTTGCTCCGTAAATTTGTCACGGGAATTAAAAACACCATTCCCCATAGCGAATCTATATTGTTTTCTACATCATAGCGTTTAGTGTTTGCTACTGAACATACTCGCATATATTTTTTTGACAAAAGTTTTGAGTTAGCTTGTATGTATTAATGCAACCACAGTTCCGTGCATTTTCCAAGGCAGGACACGTGACAACAGGAAGATGCATGCAATCGTTTTACTAGTAAAAAGATGTCGCAATTTTTTTCCGAACGCAAATAAGTAAATATTCCCATTTTCAGTTAAATTTTCATATAAAGGCTGCATATACTGATATTGAATTTAGTTGATAAAGTGTTGTGATATATTTGCAAATTGGGTTCCGCATTTCTTTAAAACTGTTACTTTATAAGATTTTTTTCTAATAAGCAATGGACTAGTGATATAAAAGAAAATCAGAATTCTACGCATACACCCTTGGCAAGAGGGCTATTGACCCTTGGTAAGTGCATGTTCATCAATTCGTCATGTATATGCGCAGAATTATACTGTAGAAACTCTACAAAGAAAAGTTACTGATAATTTGTGCCACTCCATTGGCTACTGGCAAACATGAGCTATTAAAGTTAGTTCGTTCAAGAGTCGACCATTATATTTCGCTCAGGAGCCACAGACTCTTCTGCGAACGACCAACTCTTATATTATAACGATAATCCGTTACGGCTCAAATTTAATAATCGTTCAAAAGAGTCGGTTCGTTTATTAGCTATAAAAACTTCAAATATCTAGGCATGGATATTGTTAGCTGTGTACAGTTGAAGTTTCTGGTCATTCCAAAGTAAGTGCGTTTCTACTTCTTTAAAAATCGGTTAACAGCCTAAAAGCCAAAAATCTAGGTAACAAACTGTATTATATCCAAGATAATATTTGCATATATTCATACTTATAGACCATACTATATGAGAAGAAATAAAATGTCTAACTACACGGCGATTTATGCCTTCCAACAATCATCATTCAAATGAAACCTTCACAAACTAAACATTTTAATACATTTTCAAGCAAATAATTATTATAAGAAGTAGTGCCCAGAGCACACTATTTTCGTCATTTATCTCTTAGTTAAACATATCATAAAGGAATACCGTTCCGGAATAAAACTTCTGAGAAAGACTGCTGGTTTGAGTATCCAGTTACTACAAAGAGGCACTTTGAACTCTGCCAATTGAACTGAGTGGTTCAGTGAGAATGAGCTAACCCATACACAAAACTATGCTTTAAACTGTCGTACTTGTATAATGACAGATGTTTGTGTATTTAGTGATAGGTTATCTTACCTCGAATAGAGTGTACCCAAAAACAGTGTTTCTCAACATTTTTGATGATGAAACACCCTTTTTCGCACATTAATTTAGTGCGGCCCCTGGGTAAAGTGTAAAGTAGAATGTAAAACACAGTAATGTGAAATTGGTATCAATTTAAAGAGAAAAAATTTCCCATAATCTGAAAGAACGGTGTATCGGCCGGTTCCCGTCGCCCACTCCCTATAGGATGAGCATTCGACACCTCGTAAGATTAGCTGCACCAGTCTTCCAGGTTTTCCCAACAATTTAATTATGTCTTTATTTAATACAAAATAGTTGTATGTTTAAAGTTTCCATAGATCTTTTGAGTCTTCATGCAAGATACCACAGGACAGCACATCAACAATGGACAACTACAATTATGAATTCCCTAGGCAGGATTCGAACCCACAACCGTGGCGCACAAGAAACATTGAATATGAATCTTGTTCATTGCGAATTCTGTGGTCGGCAGGTATAACGTATTTTAACTTGGAAACTACTGAACTACACGGGAGTATTAAACTTACGACCGGTTTCACCAACACATTTGTCAGATTTTTCTTCACAAAGGTAAAATTAGAAACTAATATTTTCGGGCATCTCGTTAATATCAAACTGAATAAATAATGATAATAATAATGGTTTCACGAGTACTCTGATCTCGAACAGAGTTCGGGCGGCCATGAATCTTTCGTAAACACAAAGCTTGCAATCGTAGATGTATCCTCCTCACTGATCATATTATGAAGAATCGCCTACATATCACATTAACAAAAAGCTCGATTTGACAGGAATTGTTAAAATTAATATTATATAAAATGTCGAAAGAATAAAAAAAAAAAGAGGGATAAACTAAAGTCCGATAAGGAGACACTAATTCATTAAACTTACATAATATACCGTACATAAATAATTTGAACGAAATATGGAAAAACGACAAATACAACTTGCATGGCAAAAATTGAAATCAAAATACTGCGATAAAAGTTCCGTAAATCTCCGAAGTCAAGAGGAAATTCTATCCAGGAATAGGTTACCTATTTTTCTTTTGCTAATAATGCAAATAAAACAGATTTATATACATATTAATTCGAAAGTTTCTCGGGCTTCCCGACCTGGCTGGATGCCCGAGAAAATTTCGAATTATCACGTCGCCAGGAAAGCTTCAGTAGTTATTTATATACATATTGTTTTTCATCTTGACTAGAATTTTTAACACATCGTGTTTTAGATTTGTAATTATCCAGCAAATATGAAACGTATTTCAGTTCAACATGAACTTCTTTAACGTAATTCTGTGCATTCAAGATGGGCAACTCAACAATTCTACGGTACTACATAAATCTGTTGACTGATTGAAATTAAATCTGATAATAGATTCGTCGAATTAGATTACAAACGTCGGTGACATGAATATTAAGGTATTTGGCTATTGTAAAAATTCTAACATTCAACTTATTCTTTTTACGAATGGCGAAACCGGCTCTTATTAAAGACGTACAAATTATTTACGCGGGCCTGCTCACTCACTGAAACACTCAATTATGCCACTGTTGGCAACACTGCACACATTGATTCACTGTATCGACTGAACCCCGCTCTGGCAACACCGCAGCGCGCCGGGGCGGGGCATGCCTGACGTCACAGATCGATCCCGACAACGGGTACTCGAAATAGCAGCTCACTGCGGCCGTACGTTTGATGTAGCCCTTGAAGATGCGTCCGAAGCGATTCCGCTGCGGCTTCAGGCCGAAGTGGCGGCCAATATGCACCCGTAGGTTGGTTGTGCCGTGGTACGACATGACGCGTCCGCACTGGTTGCATCGTACGTGCGTCTCGGAGAGCTTTGTACAGAACCTCCACACATCCGACACCATCGCCGCGCGCGCCCGTACTGACTGGGTAGCGGTACCCGGCCCGGGGGGGAAGCGGCCCCTACTCTGCCTGCCGCTTGTGCGCGTCAGCGAAACGAGAATGGAGGACTGAGGAGTCGGAAGTACTCGGAAAAAAAATGGCTGCAGGTACTCGGAGAAAGCCCTGTGTATCACAAATCTCTCTGGATTGCCTCGATTGCTTTCGTGAGGCCTGCACGTAGCTCACTAGTGGCTGTGGACAGGTTCCTTCGGTTTCCCTCAGTCTATGCAGATAGGGTCGATAAATAGTAACAACTATTCTTCGTTGTAACTTTTGATCGGAACAAAACCGAAGTTCAATACTACAGAATGTGCAGTGTTGGCAAATGGTGGTTCGGAATACTGATACGTAAAATGTTAAGACTACGCTTCACAGAAGCATTGAAAAATATGAAATCACGAAACGATATTTTGTAAAATATGTGTGACGCGAAAATGAGTGGACTTTTATTATACAAAAAGGTCAGAATTTGAACAAATCCAACCTTTTTTTTATTTTGAGGAGCTCCATAATAATGACTTAAAATTGAATAAACCGACGTACAAATATTGAGTATAGGAAATGTTAGAAGAGCCAATACCTCTTGAGCCTTTGAACCCCTACGCTCATGCAGATACTTCAGGCTTGTTCCGACTCTGTTACAACGAAGACATAACGGCTGAAGCCACAATAAAAAATGTTTACTTTTATTTGTGATATGGTGAAACAAAGTACTGTACATTAGAGTGGTTATGTCACATCCCGGTTTTTCCGTTTTTCTGGCTCCTCTGTAAAGGCTAGCGGCTGGGCTGTTTCGCTCTATCCTGAAAATATTTTCTATACGAAATTGTAAGTCTACGTAATATTATATACCAGTTTAAAATAATTTAAAGAAAAGGTTCCCATTAAGTAACTGTCACATGATTTCCCCCGTATCGACGACCCTGTGACATAACCACTCGGACGGAATCGAACCTCAACTCTCGAGAAACAGCACGTCAGAGTGACCTACATTGCTTAGGACTACTGATGATTGCGGAATTCCATGTACTCTGGTAAAACTTACAACACAAATCTTCGGTGTTTGAGATTTCGCTCATAGAAGCGGAAGTAGGTACTATGATCGGATGTGCTCGAAGAGAACCTACACCACAAATATCTGGTACTTCCTTCGCATCTTGAATCTCGCTGTAGCACTCTGGAGATTATGTGTATGGGATCGGATATGCTCAAAGAGAACCTACACCACACAACCAACTCTGGTACTTGCCTGGGGCTGCGCTCCGGAGCTGCGTGAGCTTGCGAGCATCCAGCCCCGCGTGGTCGTGGGAGCCTCGCACGTCCAACACACGCGACGGCGTCAGGTCGGTGCGCACCTGGCCTAGGCACGACTTACGGGTGCAGCGCCACACGATATGTCCCGCCGCCGTCTCGCGGATCTTGCGGTATTTGTACGCACCCAGTACAATGCAGGGGAAGCCCCGGCTCGTCGCTATCATGCTGAACGCCATGTGGTCTGCTCCGCCCAGCGCAGTGTGCGCTACTCGAGCCGGGTCAGCGACGCGGGTCTCTGTCGGTGCGCACACACGACGCGCCTGCGCCACCCGTCATCGGTACTCGAGGGGTTAATCCCGGGGCGGACTAACGCTGCGCTTATCGTTCATATTCTAGTCGCACAGCACAATGATGGTGTAAGTAAAACCGATTTATTAGGAACAAACGACCAATATCGATTTTAATTTTCAATACATAAAAAAGTACTTCCAACGCTGAGGCTCAAAGCTACAGAACTCGGTTTGATTCCAGGCAGGGAAGTGAAAATGTATCCCTCTCTCAAAGGAAATACGTAACTGTACATTAGTCTCAAATTTCAGTCTTGCACAAAGCTGACTACAAGAGCAGGGAATCCCGCTACATTTGGACACTTCGTGTTGGACCAAAATCCTTCCAATAGTTCATACAGATCTAAAGAGCCAAACTGTTTAAGTACTCGTACATGATTAATATGTTCATCATCATCATCATCATCATCATCATCATCATCATTACACAATAAATGCAATAAGATTACAAATTAAAGCAGACCATACGTACATAGAATTATTAAAAAAAGAGAGAGATTAATTTCATCTAGATTATGTTGTATTATAATGTGTTGCTTAAGTGTGTACCTACAGTAAGAACAGAAAAAGGTGTATACGCAAACTTATAAAATTGGATGTTCTAATACAGCACTCACGAAAGGTAAGGCGTGAAATAGAAACAGTACTGTGCATATTGAAAATAACGGTGTCATTACATTATTGACAATTTTTATTACACTCATTTGCTAGCAATTAAAACAAACACGCTGAAGCGACAAGTTTCAAAGAGATGAGTTTGAGATGATTCTGCTGCTGATGTATTAATAAAGTAATCACTCGCTCCAAGGTATTTCTCACAAATCCCTTCTACTACGACACGTAGTAGTGGAGAGAACATACTGCATTTGCCACTTTATTTTATACCCCTCACATCTTGGAAAGCTTAACCTTTCGAGCTTTTATAAGTCCGAAAATGTTTACATAAATTATCGATTGGTGATTTACATCTGTAGTTAATTTCTCCGACAAAACAGCTTTGGAGACATGCAAGCTGTATAGCTATGGGCTTTGGGAAAAGTCCCTTAAACTTTTTTGACCTCTTTGAAGAATTTTCAAAAACTCAGGCAACATTCAAAACTACTGAACTGCAATAATAAATGTCCTAAATCATTCATCACAAGCACTCACATAAATGTCTTAAAATTGAAGAAGTGCATTACATTATTCAAATACTTTTAAAATATACTAATTTTACACTGCGACTCAACAAGTTACCTCGATAAATACGAGAATTCTCTCGACAGATATATTACGATTCAATATATATTTTTGATACTGAAAGTACGATAATTTTTACATGATCCGATTACTGGAGTGAAGTATAATCAACATAGTAGGTGCAAACTATTTTTTCCAATCTTCCTTTCTTTTGGTTTCTTTCTACACGAGTCACTGAGCTTCATCTACCGTGATTTCTTTTTAATGGAAGTTTGTCCATGCAAGGACAAATCATCTCTTCTGATTCGTTCACCAATCTGGTTTCCCGAAGTAGTTCTTGTTCTGTTTATGCAGGACCACCGTGCGCAAGTTGTGGATAAAGCCATTTATTCGTTTCAAAATGTTGGGTCCTCTGCAATCCTTGATTTAGGAAAATGAGGAGAAAATATTTATGGAACGGAAATACCATGTTTAAAGAAATTAAAGACATGTAGACGATACGTTCACACAAGGTACGACGATATAGATAGGAATTTAATGTAGTTATAGAATATAGACTCTACAAGAAAAATTAGTAATAGTGTTACTACTTATATTCCGGTAAATAACACACCAAACGTGGTGGAAAAGGCAGACTACAGGCTTCCCAAGAGGGTCAGGAATTAGCCACATAGGGAAAATTGAAAGCAATTTGAGCAAAGAAGATAATGAGTACGGCGATATAAACTGATAAAAAAAACCGCTTGCTTCTATAGAACGAATAGTTTTATGTACTAAAATAATACCTATGTCTAAAAGGATCACATACAACAGTGCAGGACGTTCTCAGTTTGCCATATTTTAAGAACATAAATGTAGACAGTTCTACATCATCGTTCGAATATTCAATAATATATTTCGACCTCACGAGCAGACTGTGCGCTCTTCTTCGGACGTCCGTGAAGTATCGGCACTTCATCGAAACAAAGTGTGTATAAATAAGTTCCTATACTATCTACGAAATACGCTGTGTTGTATGTACGTAAATATAAAGTTGATTGTCTAAGGCAGGATGTTACAATTCTACTTCTCCAACAGAGAAATGGTTTCTTTTTTTTTTAGGGGTAGACGTACAATAAATGGAACGGCTCTGTGGTCAGTCACTGGAATACAGGGTTGCCATAAGTAGGGCCTACACTACATTCGTAAATATAAGATTATTTTGCAAGGTTCTACGACGTATGGTCCAACATTGAATCGAATACGTGATCGGAGTCTATTTTCAAATTTCTTAAATAAATAAAGACAAGGTATAAAGCCCCTACATGAATTAACAATTTTACAGACATGTTGTGGCTACAAAAATAGGTAGAAAATATCGTACCAGTAGGACCTATTGCAGCAGTGGTTCCCAACCTTTTGAGTGTCATCCCATATCATTATATATCAGTGATTCACGAGGATTTACTGTCCCTTACGGAGCTCATTTCTGAAAACATTCTGAACAAAAAATGTCAAATAAACATTTGTCCTAATCGCAATATTTTCGAAGTTACATTAATTTGAATTTGTTAGTATAAAATAACTTCTTCTTTTTTTTTTTTTTTTTTTACGGGTAAAAAAAATATTACAAATAGAGATTGAACTATTCAGAAGTGTCATTTATTTGACTTGGGTTCTGAAGCTATAAATGTGTTAATTGTTTTGTACAGATTTTATTTTTAAATTTTTTAATTAAAAATTACATAATTCTTAAGCACTTATCACAAAAATTGTTACAAATCATACAACTTTAGGAACTTGATTCTTTACAGTTTAATTATGCATCCAATGTACAGTCTTAAAGAATTTACAAGAGTGGCGTGATTTGTAATAATTGCTGTGATAAATGCGTAAGAAAATGTAATTTTGTAGTTAAAAATCGAAAGAAAAAAATTCTCTATGAAGCAACTATGGAATTCACAACGCATTTTTGCTTCAGAATACTAGCTAATTAAAGAAATGATACTCCTGAATAACTCATTCTCAATCTGCAATATTCTTTTACTCTTAAAACTAAAGAATAATGGTATTTTACAAATAACTTCAAATTAGTGTATACTAGACTGTGGTAATATTGAATGAAATGGATGACGCGAAACTTATTTTATCAAGTCCAACAGTATGAAGAGCTTTACAGTTTATGAAATTAGAATTATAGCAATGTAATATGGAGAAAGAACATATGGGATGAGATTGAGAACATACTAAATTAACCAGGTATGTCCTTCATAGTTTAGTTAAGATACAGAGCTATTCATTTTATTTTCAGGTTAAGTTCAGAACATTACAATGAAATAATGCACTCTTGTGGTAAATTACAACATTATTTGATGATAAATTCGGAACTGCGGACACGTGAGCGATACTATAATACAAATTCGAACGCAATGAACGAATTTTTTTCAGATAAATGAGTGCCTACTTTAAGAGTTTCTTTTTCTTTGAGGACACTATTTTTTGTTACAACTACTTTGTTGTTTTGTTTGTTGTCTAGATTTAACAGTCCTTGGAAGAACAAAAATTAGGCAACAGCTTAGCTCAGCTTTCAGGCAGAATACTGAAAGACAGAATGATAACGTAAGAAAAATCATAATGTTCTTTCAAAGATAATTGATCATCATTATCATCATGATCATTTTAAGGCAATTATCTACTTCAAAGAACTGTAGGCTAGTTATTTTAATTTTTTAGAAATGAAATATTGTTTAAATCAGCGGTCATCAACACAGTGCACCCTCGGGCTGGCGTCTCTTACCCATGGATAAGACATTGCACTGGCGTGCATCCGTGGCTGCTGGCGGGTATGCTTTCTCTCTCTCCCTTCTGCACAACGGAGCATATTACGATACACTCGTTACACTTTTACCCATTTCAGCGAGTGCTGACGACCACTGGTTTAAATTGTTGGACCACTATGCAATATCATAAAAGCAGTGAAACCCTTGTCATTTTAACCACGAACCGCCACTGATATTCGTCCTGTCAATGCCATTATATTATTTCATCTTGGTTGAAGGCCACAGCATCCAGCTCCAGTTTCTCCGTCTAGTACTCTAGACGGGGGAAAAACACCTTGGACTAAATGGCGCGAGAAGTACGAATATAATGATTGAGAGCAAAGAACAGAGTCATGGCAAATCCTTTCAACACAATTTACGCAAAGTTTTTTTAGTTAGGTACGGCATAAAATATATGAAAGGTACAGCACCATGTGTAATTTTACATTACATCCCTTATTCCTTTTGTAATAGTAAGCAAGAAAAGGTGTTGATAACGTCAAGACTTGGAAGGGCACGGGATACAGACACACGTGGCCTGGTCAGCCGGGCATCTTCGTCAGTGAATATAAGAGCAGCTTTTACATTGTGTTTCGCAATCACGTGTTGAAACTTGATGTCTTCACCGTTTCTTGAACTACTCAATTATTCTGTCTTCAACATATTATCACTCGAGAAGTACTTTCGAACAGTGAGAAGATGACGTTTCAATACATAGTTAAACATCCAAATACTTCACACTTCACTTTACCAACAGAGCTTGTCATTTCTCTCTCCTCGACCCGACAGCGCACCCACCGAACGTAACTGGAGTATTGTCGGACCATCCGATCTATGCCCCTTCAGCACTGTCGTCGTTCTTGGAAAAGTTAACGCCTCTACTCACCCCATTCCACCCGTTTCTCTCCCACTACGTCAAACAGCAGGCCACGAACCTTGCCGAATAGGGATGTTGCCAAACTTCCGTCAAACAGTGTCATGTCTCTTGAATATTGCTTATAATACTGTAAGGTTAATTATTACTTATTCATAATTTAATTTAAGTAGGTCTAATGACGCTGATTGACTTATGCAAAATGCTATTACTTGCTTAATAATATTTCTTTCACCACTCCGTGCTACAGTATTCATGTTGAGTTGACAACACTGGACTGCAAGTGCAAATAAACTGTCCCGCAAGAAAGCTCAAAATTGTTAGTGGGGGAGAGAAAGAGAGAGGGACAGAAAAGAGAGAAATAGGAATACAGGGAGAGAAATGAATTGCCGAGGCTGAAAAGGAATTAAGGTTCAGTTCGCATATCTTACGGGGGCACAGATCCGATGGTCGGACTATAGCAACCAAACTGCTCATGCTCCGTCCTGGAAACTGAGCGCCATAGACCAGTGACCGTGCTATGCACGTACTAATGCTTACCGTATTTGCTCGCGTAATTTGCGCACTTTTTAATTAACTTTGGCCACTGAAAAATTGGGGTGCGTAAAATATGCGGATTTTTCAAATAAGAGGTCCTGTTCTGAGTTTATCTCAATTAGTATATGTATAGGTAAGTATTTACGGTAGGGCTAATTTTCTATACCGGTAACTTGTCTCTACCAAGGACAAGCATTGTTAAAGTAGCGGGACTTTGGGGTTTCTTTCTGAAGCAGGTACTGGTGCTGGTGAATGACCTACGATGGACTATAGGGAAGGAAAATCCCTACTACACTGAAAAAAATATGTACGTAAAATGTGTGCGCAAAATACACGGAGCAAAAATAAAGTTCAAAATAATCCCTTAAAAAGTAGGGTGCGCAAAATACGCGGTGGCGCAAATTACGCGAGCAAATACTTTTCTGTACAGGTATGCTGTATCATCGACTTGTCGGTGGTATGATTGCGTTCGGGGGCTTGTTTCAACAATTACTGAGAAATGTAAATTTTGTTTAAAATTGTATACCATGAGAAGAGATTCTATAGGAGGACATGGAATCTAAAATAAAAGGACATTGCTGAAAAAAGGAGGACTTTTAAGAATTGGTATGAACAAAATTAAAGATAAAAACAATGGCTCACTTTAGTTAGTTTTCTCACTAGTTGCTGGATCAATATTACATCTGTACCCTACTTATCGGTGGAGCTCACTTTGTGCACAAGATCCTGAACAGACAAACATATCTTGTAACAAATAACTATGGAACTGTTCACAGAACATGTTCTAGAATTTATATTTTGCCATGATGATACCTCTGACTGTCTCAGTTAGCATGCGATTTCGTTCTTTTGTCCATTGAGCAGATATTAGGAAAAGTACTCTCTCAACACTTTCATTGTGACTTGGGATAAATAAATAGAACTGACATATTTTTAAGAGTTCTGAGAAAGTTTCAGTGCTCGCAGAACTACTGGAATTGAAGAATTTGCACCATTGTTTATCTAAACTTAAATCTTTGTCAAAATTAACTTGATTGGCAAATCTTTGTACGATGCAGAATAAAATTGATAAAATAGCTTAGAATCATGAACAGTGACATTTTTAGAGTGTAAGAATTCAATGCATGTCAATAGGTCATCATATTTTGTTTTTTATGTGCTCCAGCTTCAATCATTAAAAGTAGTTAAATTCTTTCATAGGTTTTCACCATTTGTTTGGATATTTTATGTATAATATCGCACATTGTTCAATATTCATATTAATTCTAGCTGAAATGCGAAATGCCGGATATTTCAATTTTTTTTAAATGCCTGCCGGACGGGATAAAATGATTTAAAAAAAGAGGACATTTCCTCCTTTTGCCGGACGGGTGGTAACCCTAACCTTTGTTTCACAATCTGAGTTTGAAAAAGAAGTCAATTTTTTACAAATGAAATGTTTTATATTTTACAAATGTGAAATTTTACTTGTGAAGCTATCACATTCTCTTCAACTGTCCTTAGGTGTGTACAGTCCGAAAGTGCAACAACTTATACGTGAAAGAAATAAATAAATACAGTAGCTTCTGTATGTTTATTAAACTTATTTCGTGAGTAAATGAAAATAATTACGAGTAGAACAATCATAATGTTATTTTGCAGTCTAGTGACTCAGATGAAGATACTGAAGACCTAATCAAACAAGACGGAATATTTTCCGGCCAAGAACTAACGACACATTCACATCACAATATCAATATAATGAAATGTTTAATTGAGTCCCGATGCAATGAAAGCAATGCTGTAAAATGTAACACCCCACATCCAAAATCCAACAGGGCGAAGTGGAATTTAACCTCAAAACAACTTAATATTGCTTTGTATTGGATGGATACTGTGTGTCAGTTCCATGCAGGAACAAGTGGAGAATTCAGCAGCAGCACCGACTACGACGCTCGCTACTAGCCACTACCAAGCCATGTCAAACAAATGGGAATCGAAATGTTGCTAGTAAAATGCATGACTATATTCTTTAAGAATTCACTGCACTAGCCGAGTGCAAGATTTACTGAGTATAGCAGAGAATGTGTAATGCACAAAAAGAAAAAGCACGTTTTCGGAGATATTATAACACTTTATCAAAAGGAAGGAAAATATTATGTGGTCCAGGGAATATCGTTGAAATTCACTAATTTGATGAACGAAAATATTGGTAATTTTCTATGAGACGTCGTTGCAGGGTTAAGTATTGCCCCACACTACATGCGGGAGAGAAAACGTACTTAAATCAATGAAACCTTTTTCTCGGTCTCACGTCACTTAAATATCTCCGCAAACTAACCCACTAACCTTGTCACATACTTCGGCCTCATGTCACTTAGCTATCTCATAATTTATATAAAATATTAATATTATTTCAAAGCAATAATGGACGTGACATTCACAGCCATATTTTCACCTGGTGCCAAGACTTGTAACTAACTTTTTTTTGCATAATTCGCGAACGCATTGCTTAATTAGCATATCTACGAGTTTTCACACGTCTACGATCATTACAGTTCGTGCTGTACCACGCTGAACACCGTTAGTTTAATTATAACTACCTGATATATAGTCAAACTGCATATAACATCAAGTTGTAATGTTTTGTGTGCTTGTTGGATACAGAATAATTAAGGCTTGAATAAGCTTGATTTGTTTTATTCTAGCTATTCTTTACCATACTGAACTGAACTTCGATTCATTGTAAACATACTAAAAGAACAAAAATTAACAGGTCAGATAACATATCTGTATTTATGCCCAAGCTTTCCATAATGTAAAACCTTGTAGGGATAACACCTAGTATGTGCACCAATGAGAGCATGATATAGCAAACGGCCTGTTAAAGTGTTTTCCACGCCTGTATTTTGAACTGACACCACAGTCTAGTATATACAGTCACGAAGCTGGAGTTTATGAGGGTACTAGGAACAATAGACTGTGCAGGTACTATTTCGCATTGTCTGTAATGAGGCGATAGTAGCGATCCTAGTGGTTAGCAATTATCTATGGGTGCATATTTACTACGTATTGAGCTTCGTGACTGTATATACTAGACTGTGCTGACACTCTTCTCCAAAAGTTGGCAAATTCATCTAATTCGTCTTGCTCCAATCCCATGCAAGCTCGCAAAACCTTCTCGGCACATCTGTCCTGCAACCTTGACCACAAAATGATACTGTACAGTACGAAGTTTGGGATGATACTATCTTTGTGTTTCTTTACTGGTGAGACACTTATAACGGCAAATAAGTAATCATCTTGCCCATCATGGTGACCTACTGCAGTAAAGTTCTTCAGAAAAATAGTTTTGCTTTCATCTGACAGTTTCTGAAAGCATCCTCTCTTGAACGTAAGACCATGGAACGTAAACAGCGGCGCTGCGATCTTATGTTACCTGAGAGCATAGAAAGACAGGAAGGAGCATAAGCTTGAAAAGGTGGAATCAAAAAGGTGTATAATACAAGTATGGCAGTCGAGTTACCCATAGTTCACCTCTTTTCCGGTGTATTAATCAGCTGTTTTGTTCGTTTCGATTACGAATTCTGTTTCGGGTTGTGAATATTTCAAAAGTTTAGTACAATTCAGCAGGTGTTATTTTTATAAATAAGCTAATATTCTGTTGTGTTGGTGAATATAGTGAACAGTAACACAATAAAGTAGAAATGAAGTGTTTAGTCCATGTAACAACCATAACACGTTTAATAAATATACAGTGAAAAGTAATTACATTGATATAATAATCCACTAATACTCCTGTTACGTCCACATCCATCCTAAACCGTTTATGATCGAAACCGATTAGCAGCAATTGGATATGTGGCGGTATTTCGTGGAGGATTATGGGACGTAGAAAGTGTCGTTTCACGTCATATCCGTCGCACAGGTTTCCAGCATTTTTCCTTGGATTGCTCTCTCGTCTTTCTATCCTCTCAGGTTGTTACTCTGTGGGAGACTAGAGAATAAGAGAGCGATCGTACTGCACAGGTTACGTAACAGCGGTGCGATGTGTATTAGAACAAGCAACTGCCGTTCCAGAATGTTCGGGTAATAATGTAATGTATTATTATTATTATTATTATTATTATTATTATTATAAATACGTTTCAAACTAAACTCTCGGTTACCCTCTTAAACCCTATGGGGAGAATCATCTTGTAATAAACAGGCAATTCTACTGAAATTAGTAACAATCAAGTGTTGTTCCATTAGAATTAAAAATATTATTTATAGATTATTTATATAGCACATAAAAGAGTAGAATTAGTACCTGTAATTAGGGGCAAATTGAAGTCCCCTGCGATTAATAAATGCTTATTTTGAAGATTTATATTATTTCAAAAACCTTAAAAAATGACAAATAATTTTCTAAATTTGAGGCAGGCGGAAAATACACTACAATAATGATATATACCTGGCCGTGAATAATTGTTTGAATACATAATGCTTCAATATCACCAAATGGTAAATTGACACTTTTTGAGGCGATGTCCGACGAAATTGCAATGAGGACTCCACCACCTCTTCTGCTCTTATCACAACGATAGACATTATAATTAGACTTAAACAATTCTCTGTTATACACGCCATGATGTAGCCAAGTTTCAGTCAATACTATAATTAAAAGACTATGTAAATATAAATCAGTTGTCTTTGTGTTGTTGTTGTGTTGTCTCACATTTTGGTATTAAATAATAAAAGACTACTGGGTGTTCAGTTCAAAATGTGTCATGGCTCGCTGTATGCCGTCATGTGGCTAGCCGATGAGCCTAGAGAATTCAATCTTCCTACACTTCCGCAGAGGTGTATAACCTAAGAGGCAGAGAAGTTGCTAGCAAGAACGGCGTTCATTCTGAAGAGTACGTACCGATACGTACGGTAACGCCGGTAGTGGCAGGAATGTGAACTGTTTGGAAATACGTACTGTCGGGATATGGGGAGAGGGTTAAGACGATTACTTACGTATTTGTTGACATTAACTTCGACGGTCAACATGCACACGGAGCATTTGATTTGTGTTGTGGAATGTTACCGTACGCAACCGATGATAAATACCCTGCGTACGACTTGCCGGCGCAAAACACAGTTCGAAAGAGGTTATGGTAGCACACAGACCGTACAGACCGCCATCTGTTGCTACGACGTTCAAGTTATACCGTACACGTTCTCAAGTTCAGATTGAAGAACGCCTTAAATAATAGGCAACTTCTCTAACATATAAGCTGAAACTCGCTTCAAATCGGTGACCCAACAACAGTGACGTCATGACACACTTTGAAATGAACACCCAGTATTACTAATGCTCATAATATGCTTAAAGGGTTTAAACATAATTGAAAAATGTGTAAAATCCTAAGGGATTTTAAGGTAACTTAGCTACATCCTTATTGTTTTATCAACCCATAGGTGGGCAACATTTTTAAGTTTCTTCATAGCTTCACTGTGCCTACGCAAACGCGTAAGACTGCGATTTATGTATATTATATTGTCATTATTAGAAAAGTCCACCTGATTAGCTTTTAGGTTACGCTTAACTTTGCGTTTGTGAATAAATTGATCCTTGTCCATTCGTCGGACGATCTTAACAATTATTGCAGCGGATGGTTGACCGGGCGACTTTCCTAATCGATGACAAGAATCTATCATTTGAGGCTGAATTTCTATGTCCAGCGCACATCCAATATTCTTAACTATTTCCAACGGATTTTCATTATCCATTTCAGGAATTCCATGTATTTCAATTAAATTTCGGCGTCCATATTGCTCAAAATCATCTAACTGAGCATTCGTCTCCTCTAGATTATTTTTTAGTACCATGTTCTCTTTTTTTAAACCATCAATGGATTCTAAGCATGTTTTAATGCTTTCAGCTTGTTTGATTAGTTGTGAATTTTCATCTAACTTCTCATGTGATTTCCCTAACGCCTGCTCAGTTTTTTTTATTAATTCTAGGACAGAATATTTATTGGCAAACTCGGTTTCAATTCTCTTCAGAAGGTTTTATTATATATATTATATATATATACATACATATATATATCCAAAATGGGTAGTACTTTTGTATGTAGCTCATTAGGCGAACTCTCCTTCTTCTGTCCAGCACAGTATTTTCATACCCAGACTTCATTTTTAGCATGAAAAATGTCAATATCAGTTTTATTTAATGGAATATATTCGTCATGGAACTAGTTTTTACATTCACTACACTGAATTTTTGACACTATCATCCAGTTTAGTTATAGCTTTTGAACATTCATAGTATCGACTCATTGTTGTAAACGATAGATCGAAAGATGAGATGTGGAAATGCTCCTTCACGTTAATATGATTGCTTTATTTGGTGACAATTTTAATTGTTGAAGTTTCAAGAAAATATTCATACAATTTATTAGCATATAGCAAACTGCACTAATTATTAAGCTCACATTTTACTCACACTAGTAAGTACTCCGTTATTTCAGCAAATAAACACACAAAATATTTTATAAATCTCAGCCAAGTAGGTTAAAAACATAAATTTATTAGAGCAATTTCTCCACACCAACTTTAGCCTACCATTGCTCACAACAATATGTGAAGGATAACAAGTAGTTTGTAGCAAGAAATAATACATTCAGAAGTTTTACCGCTTCACTGACCGCAAACATCACGCACAACAATCAGACATTTTGTGGAACTGGGTTCGACAAAACAAACCAGACGTAAGGGGAGAGGGGAAGAAACAGCCCGCTGGACGCTCACCTGTGCTGCCGCAAACTTGCTAGAATACGCAACGCAACTTTAACATTCATAACATTAATACTGTATTTTCCCGATGCTTTTTTGTTGTATCGGTCGCTCATTTTTTGCATTAATGTGTGTGAAAAACTTCAGGAGGGGTGAAAAAGGTTCCCTTGTAAGAACATCTGACGTTTCATGCGCGCTGCTGTCAAGTTGAGAATGTCAAATTCAAAAACCATTCTGTACGGAATTTGTATCCATTCTACGAAACGAACGCGGGTTGCTTCCTGATTACAGACGCGTTATGAACTTTGCACAGCGGATAATATGGTAAAACGTGTGAAGCTGCAAGGGAGGAAGAGGGATAGGTAAAATAGGTAAAACAGGTAAAAAGGGACATTATTCCTCGTGGAATATACTGTGAGATATTAATATACGTTTTGTCGAATTCCAGACATTTACGTCTATTGCAGAGATTTACATTAGTAAATTTCCCTTGCTTTCTACACAATGATACCAGAGGATAAATTATGAATTATGGCACTATAGCCGATACTAGTTTCTTACATACGAAAACAGAGTCCAACTGACATGAATTATTACTACATCTAAAATTAAAACAAATAAACGATACGAAGCAGAATCAATGGAGACGACAATCTGTGCTCGAAATACAGCAGTGTGTCGATTATCCGGAATAAATGGAATCGAAATTGAGCCAAATAATCGAAAACTGTACTTGCTACCCCATTTCTAAGCGAAGAATGCTTTTTATCCTTGGTTCGGTATCTTAGTTTTGTTTTATTTAATTAAAATTAGAATTTCTTTCATCGTTTCTGTTTAAGCGGACTTAAAACACAATTCGACAAACACTAAAGCAAATTAAAACAGAAACTCAAAATCGCAGCAATGAGAGAGTTTTTAATGCATATTTCAGTTCGTGACATTCCGACTTCATTTCCGTCACCCAATTAGCGCTTCGCTGTCCGTTTTACTTTTCAGAATCGGGGAGGGGGAAAGTAGAAAGGGATAATCGACACCACTAGGAGGCGCTTCATACAGTGCACACTTATTTCTATACAATGTTGAAGACATAACACTATTCTCCCTTGGCGGCAACGAGTATTCTTACTTCTAGCTCGTTGATTGGTGGGGACAAAAGAATTACTTCTGTCACATTTGAGTGAGATCTTGCTAGCTCGACGATCCCATAATGAACTTACTGTGTGCACTGACTGTGAGTCCCGTCTCTTAAATGTCTGTCGGAAGATATTTTCAGATTGCGAGTTGCAAACTTCCCGTCATGTCAATATTCCTAAAACATGTTTCATGCACGTACACAAAGCAACTGGTTGATAGTTTTCCATGGCACGTTCTGTACAGTTGGTTTCCTCAGAGTACTTTTGTTGTTCAAATGAGTTCATTACCATTACGATATGAGGCCATGTTTTCGACGATTAATAACTTTGAAATTTTAAATAACTTAATGACAGCATTACAAGCAGCTGCCTCTCCGAATATCTCCTGCAGTTTTCTCTTCATTCTTATTGTCCATCACATCTTTGTCCCATGAGTTTCCCTACATTTGAACAAATTCGGTCACTTTCACAACTCACTTTACTTTATATTCTTTACTATGAGCCTAGATACCAGACACAAGTTTATAGTAAAAAGACTTATAAATAGAAATACTTCAACAATATTTTCTAGTTTGAATAATTTGAAGGAAAAAATTGTTTCGGGGTATCGATACCGGGACCCTTCACTTAGCGCACGAATGCTCTACCGACTGAGCTACCCCAGGAACTACACACGACACCGTCACAATTCTTCCCTTTATATCTACACAACTCAAATGGTCTGACAAGACGCCAGAAACCTAACTTTGAGTGCACACAATTCTGTATGACTTAAATTGTGACTTTCTGTTAACGTACCTACAGTAACGAATATACAGGATGATCCATAAATACCTGTAAAAACTTTGTGGATGTAATGTAGAGGTAAAACTAAAATTAAAATGTTCTATACAACTTTTCCCGCAAATCCTTATTTTCAGAGTTACGATGCAAAATGTCCTATCTTGCTAGATATCAAGAACATGGACCAGTAAAACTTTCGGATATGCAATTCTCGCCTACATAGCGACTGCGTTAGATGTTTGTTATTCGTACACCCCTATTACGTACAGTTGATTTCTACCTGATAAGACTTCGTTTACTGTACATAGGTATGTAGTGATCTTAGAATTTTACAGACCCCGTTCAACTCATTCCGAACTGTTTCATAGCTATTTCAATGTCACTGCTGCAGTTATGCTACGTTCAGAATTTGAGTGGCGTAAACAAGCGTCTTAAGACGACCCCAAAGGTAGAAGTCTGGTGATCTGTCTGCCAAGCAACTGGTGTTGCACGATCTATCTTACCTACACAACTGAACCCTACTGAACTAACAGCAAAATGAATGTGTGCCTACGGGACCTGGTGACAGTAGGAACTGCAACAGTGCCATACAACTAAACATACCTACGTACAGTAAACAAAGTCCTATCAGGACGGAATCAACTGTAGTGGGGTGTACGAATAAGAAACATCTACCGCAGTCGCTATGTATGCGAACGTGACACAGCCGAAGACTTTACTGGCCCATGTTTTTTATGCCTGGCAAGATATGGCACTATGCATCATAACTCTGAAAGTAAGGATTTGCGGGAAAAGTTGTATAGAACATTTGTTTTATTTTACCTCTACATTACACCCACTAAGTTTTTACAGATATTTATGAATCACCCTGTATAATGCAAATCTGGCTTTGAGGTAGAAGCCCCCTGTGAAGCAAGTTCAGCTCAGTCGGTAGAGCATTCGTGCGCTAAGCGAAGGGTTCCGGGATCGATACCCGACCTCGGAACAATTTTTCCCTTGAAATTATTCAAACTTGTTTCACAGGGAGTTTCTCCCTGAAAGCTAGATTTGCATAATATTTTCTAGGTTTATGGTATGAGCATTTCCTCCATAAACTCTATAAAACAATGGCCATTTTCAAACAACAGTCCACAGTACGCAATACTGAATGGGATAAAAATATTATAACAAGAAAGTGTTTTCTGAATGTCTGCTGCATAATATGGAAAATTCAGATTAACATTCAAATCCAAGCAATGTTAGGAATTATGAAAATTTTAAGACTAAATACAAGAATGAAAAGTATACAACATTTTGAGAGTTTCAACGTTCTCCAGCGGTGATAAGATTTCTCAAGAGGAGATACTTTATTGAAACACTACTGTAGATATAATTTCGAAATTGTACAGGAAATTCAACTTGCATTCTTGATAAAAATAATAAAAGAGTAACTGGATTCGCCATATTGTAAGAATGAATGAATACAGACTACCTCTACAAATATTGTACTACCAGAAGAGCGAAGAAGGATCTCAGAAATGTTTAACAGATGACTCATTTGTTCGCCGAAGCGGATTACCTGGACTAACACTTGTGACAGATGATTATGAATATGATTTAGGACCAGGATTTATATGCAATAAAAGTTAATAGTGTTAGTCGGTGCATAATAGAAATTTCTAAAAGCCATACTCCCACTCTTTTTTAGATGCCATTATTGTCATTTCCCTTTGGTACCGTTAACGGTCTTTAATTATCTTAGCGTCAATTACAAATCAGCGCGCGGTTTACAAGATGCATTGTTTAGTCCTTGTGACGAAGTTCTCTACATTTCGGAGTCTTGTGAATCAGTTGCGAAAACCCTCTTAACCGAAACCACATCCACTCAACTACACTAGGTGTCATTCTTAACTTTTAGTGCACATAAATTAGGACTCATTGAAGATAAGGATAATGCGATGGTTAGTGACAATATAAGAAGCTGGATATTCTGTAAAGCAAAGTCCGGTTTACTTGGTAACCGAGGAGCGATAGTTTTTAAATAAAACGCATTGTCACTGCTCACCCAGGATATGGCGACGCATGGAGCGGCCGCAGAAGGGCGGATGGGTGTGGGTGCCCCCGGGCGTGACGCCCAGCGTGTTCGTCTTGAGGCGCCCCAAACAGCCGGGTTCCAGGCACTGCCAGTACACCGTCGTATCCACGCTCTTTTTGACGCGGTATTTGTAGCCGCGGTACAGCACGGCCGCCTTGCCCTTTGTGGTCACGGCGTACTCCAGACCCTCCATGCTTCGCTCAGCGACTGAGCCCCCGCGCCCATGCGCGCAAATTCCTGTCCGCCAGCGCGCTGTTGCCAGGTCTTCCGCGCACGTCAGCTGTTTTATTCAGATAGAAAAGAGACCGTGGTTTGAACCTCAGAAGATACTGCAACACTTGGCGAACAGAGTATTACTGAATACTCGGTTTCTCCAAGTCGCCTACATATATCCTGCTTGTAGTTATTCTGAAGTTCTGCGTAGGAGAACGATTACAATCCTTAATATGGTTACTTCACAAGTGACGGAAAGCAGAGTTCATGATTTCATAAATTAAGATAGGTACGGTACTAAACATGCTCAAAGAATGGTATATGTCGCGTTCGAAGGTGAGGCCACTATGCACAACACTTGATAATTAAATTGTTTTAAAATTGTTCTCTCGACGCCTCGCGATACAGCACGAAAGACAAAAATTAATTACTTAAAAATGAAGATTTTTTCGGTTGATACGTTTTATTCTTTGTAAGGAATGTTATGATATGAATATTATTAGGAGGGCCTATTTCATGAACAGAATAGCTGGATATATTCTGGTTTTTGGTCAAAGGGCAAAAATTGCTCTGACAGTCATGGAGCGTTGTGAACCGAGATCATCTAGGAATCTATGATATAATTTGAAGATTGTTTTCTGAAACCAAGAACGTAAACTTCACATATTATCGGTTTAATATAGCCGCTTATAAATAGTGTGCATGTAATAGGCCGAGGATGTGGTGAAACAATTCGAATTTCATCCTTATTTTTGTAGCTATAATTTTATTTCTCCAGTCCCTCACGTCTCTCTCACTCATTCTCACTTACTGGATATCAAAATTGTTCTTCAGTCCATGTCCACATACAGTTTTTAACCTCATAAGTAACATCAACAAAGCATCATTAATGAGGCAACTAAGCCAGGAGATAATGCGTCAGGATGGCCAGTTCCTTTCCCTCTCCATTGCAATATCGCTGACTAGTATACTAATCAGACTTCAAATGTATACAAACAATAAAATATTGTTCTTCCTCCGACACATATCCTCGAGTGAGATATTAATCAAAATTAGTATACCTTTCCAAAAAATTTATTGAGCTCTATGATTTTTAAAACCAGTATAGTTGGGTTCTCACGAAAACTCAAGAAGTGACCCGAACACGTCGTAAGAACATACTTCGGAAGACGGTTGTCTTGTGAAATTATTTGTTACTTTAATTTAAACAAACCAAATAAAGAGTGCTAGCACCAAAACACAAACTCGAGTTTTCTATGAGAACGAAAGTGCAGTATTTAAAGACAAATAGAAATAAACCTGGAACAATTATTATTATTATTATTATTATTATTATTATTATTATTATTATTATAACTAGACTTTCTCAACAACAAAATTCTAGCCAGATATTCATGACTGCCATGAGTGCTAATAAGGTTATTTGAATGTTATTTATTTATTTGTTTTTATTTAGAATATATTCAAATTTGTAAAATATTTGGTTCTAAAAAATATTCTCTAAGACAGTTGTCAAAAAGCAACATGATGTTAACTCTGCACCAGAAATAGGTAACTGTGACGAATGCCATGTGGCTAAGTATATTGGCTTTGACATTGTTATGCTTTTTTATAATGTAATTATCTCTTCTAATAAACATTTTCTAGTTGAGACAATAGATGAAAAAAAATAGATAAATACCGTTGATCTATAAAAAAAAACTGATAACCAGAATTCTAAACTTAATGCTTACAGTAGTTAATATTATCGTGTGTTTGTGCTTGCTAGCAAAATTTTATATTTAGGTGCTGTTAATCAACCGCTATTAATGGGAGATCTAACATT